>NC_133336.1:31822081-31977081 GCF_042186555.1 Aquarana catesbeiana | reverse complement strand
TGTCATGACATTGCTTCCAGATTACTAGATCTGAGACCCGAACGAAGCATTGGCTTTGTTCGGGTCTTTGGCCAGCCGGCGGACGTGCCTGCTGGTTGCTTGGGCCTCCTGGTGGGACGAGAGAGCCCGGCGAGTGGCGGAAAGTGGTGGTGCGGGGGGGAGACGTCCCCTCCCGCTGCTTGTAATAACAGCCGAGTGGCTGCTGAGCTGCATCGGTTATTACAATAAAGCTGACTGTCCTCTCTAAAGAATGGTACCGCTGCAGGCATTACCCCAGTAAAACCCCTTGAAGCAATATCGGTCAGTCTTTGATCAATACTTCTAAAAAAGTGAATATCGGCCACGCTGATAATCAGTCGATCCCTACTCCCCAGTCTGAGGTCCAGAGCGTTTTTCATCAAGAATGTCTCTGTACATTGCTACATTCATCATTCCCTCGATCCTGACTAGTCTCCCAGTTCATGCCATTGAAAAACATCCCCACAGCATGATGCTCATGCTCCGCCACCATGCTTCACTGTAGGGATGGTATTGGTCAGGTGATGAGCTGTGCCTGGTTTCCTCCAGACATGACGCTTGCCATTCAGGCCAAAGAGTTCAATCTTTGTTTCATCAGACCAGGGAATTTTGTTTCTCATGGTCTGAGTGTCCTTCAGGTGCCTTTTGGCAAATGCCAGACGGGCTGTCATGTGGCTTTTACTGAGTGGCTTCTGTCTGGCTCAGGTGCATTATGTTTCTACAACTTGATTGGAGTTCACCTGTGGTAAATTCAGTTGATTGGACATGATTTGGAAAGGCACTCACCTGTCTATATAAGGTCCCACATTTAACAGTGCATGTTAGAGCACAAACCAAGCCATGAAGTCAACGGAATTGTCTGTAGACCTCAGGATTGTATCGAGGCACAGATCTTTGGAAGGGTTTCAGAATCATTGAAGGTCCCAATGAGCACAGTGGTCTCAATCATCTGTAAATGGAAGAAGTTTGGAGCCACCAGGACTCTTCATAGAGCGGGCCGCCTGGCCCAGCTGAGCGGTTGGGGGGGAAAGAGCCTCAGTCAGGGAGGTGACCAAGAACCCGATGATCACTGTGACATAACTCCAGCATTTTTCTGTGGAGAGAGGAGAACCTTCCAGAAGAACAACCATCTCTGCAGCACTCCACCAATCAGGCCTGTATGGTAGAGTGGCCAGACAGAAGCCATTCCTCAGTAGAAGCCACATGACACGTCTGGCATTTGCCAAATGGCACCTGAAGGACTCTCAGACCATGAGAAACAAAATTCTCTGGTCTGATGAAACAAAGATTGAACTCTTTGGCCTGAACTAAAACAAAGATTGAACTCTTTGGCCTGAATGACAAGTGTCATGTCTAGAGGAAACCAGGCACACCACTCATCACCTGGCCAATACCATCCCTTCAGTGGAGCGTGGTGGTGGCAGCATCATGCCGTGGGGATGTTTTCCGCAGCAGGAACTGGGAGACTAGTCAGGATTGAGGGGAAAAAAGAATGCAGCAATGTACAGAGACATCCTTGATGAAAACCTGCTCCAGAGTGCTCTGGACCCCAGACTGGGGCAAAGGTTTTTCAACAGGACAACGAACCTAAGCATATGGCCAAGATAACAAAGGAGTGGCTGCGGGACAAATCCGTGAATTTCGTTGAGTGACCCAGCCAGAGCCCAGACTTGAACCCAACTGAAGATCTCTGGAGAGATTTGAAAGTGGCCGCCCACTGACGCTCCCCATCCAACCTGATGGACTGAAAAGAAGAATGGGAGAAACTGCCCAAAAATAGGTGTGCCAAGCTTGTAGCCTCATACTCAAAAAGACTTGCGGCTGTAATTGGTGCCAAAGGTGCTTCAACAAAGTATTGAGCAAAGACTTATACTTATGTACATGTGAGATAGAGAGATAGCGATATATTATTTTCATTTTTGATAAATTTGCAAAGATTTCAAATAAACTTTTTTCATGTTGTTATTATGGGCTATTGTTTGTAGAATTTTGAGGAAAATAATAAATTTAATCCATTTAGACCCCTTTCACACTGGGGCGCTTTGCAGGCGCTATAACGATAAAACTAGCGCCTGCAAAGCGCCCTGAAAGAGCCGTTCCTGTCTCTCCAAATCGGGGCTTTCACACTGGAGCGGTGTGCTGGCAGGAATCTAAAAAAAGTCCTGCTAGCAGCATCTTTTGGAGTGGTGTATACACACCGCTCCTAAACCGCTCCTGCCCATTGAAATCAATGGGGCAGCACAGCTATACCGCCAGCATAGCGCTGCTGCAGCAGCGCTTTGCGGTGGTTTTAACGTTACCGCCGATGCACCCACCGCCCCAGCGTGAAAGGGGCCTTAGGAATAAGGCTGGAACATAACATAATGTGGAAAACGTGAAACGCTGTGAATACTTTCCGCATGCACTGTAGCAGTCCTATTTCAAATCAAACACTCTTTGGTCTGAGACTGTAGAAAGATGAGTTGCCAAGTCTCGGAAGTGTTGTGTCTATGGCAGGTTGGGTTCTCCAGTACCTGGCTAATGGAAGTCTCTCTGACACTTCTGCTATACCTGCCATGATCCATTAGCCTATTGGATATGTGGAGGTGGCAGATTGGGTCTAGATACACAAATTGCCATAGTAGATGTGAATAAAGCGTCTTGCATCCATGGGTCCTCCAAAGCTGAGCTCCGTTATTTCTACGCCCACACACACACACACACACACACACACACACACACACACACACACACACACAAGAGCAGCTGCTAAATTACAATGTTCCTAGCTGATAGTCGATATGATAGTTTGCAAACGAGTCTCAATTTTTATGACCTAGTCGGCAAAAGCTTGGCTTGTTGGTGTAGTAGTCTTCGACTTTGTTCCTGACAGATGGTTAATGTGTTTGTACGTTGAGGTCTATAGGTAGAAGAGGAGCAGTCTGTAAATGAATACAAAACTGTCTCAAAGACCAAGTCATGATTAATGTTTCATACTCTGAATGGTATAAAAGTGTTAGCAGAGTACCCTAAAGTTCACCTTTTGGGGCAATTGAGATCAGAAAGCTATGAGGTGGAATGCAGTGCTTGACGGATGTTTCTAACCTTCAATGTGGCCCAGACACACTTGGTGATTGAGCAGCTGCATTGCAAATGAGTTTTGGTGCCAATAAATGTAAACGTATAGAGAGAAACCTTCCTTCTTTTTGCATTTGAAATGGTACATTCAATAAATGATTAACTTGAAAACCAGCGAACTATGACGTTTTCTCAGAAATGGAAGATGGTGCTAGTGCAGCTGCTCTATATTAACTAGCAACATTTCTAGGAAAAGATCTACAGTGCCTTGAAAAAGTATTCCTACTTCTTGACATTTTCCACATTATCACATGTTACATCCAAAAATATAAATGTATTTTATTGGGATTTTATGTGATAGACCAACACAAAGTGGCACATAATTGTGAAGTGGAATGAAAATGATAAATGGTTTTCATATTTGTTTACAAATATGCAAAAAGTGTGGTGTACATTTGTATGGCGCCCCCCTGAGTCAATACTTTGTAGAACCTCCTTCACTGCAATTACAGCTGCGTGTCTTTTTGGGGATGTCTCTACCAGCTTTGTACATCTAGAGAGTGATATTTTTGCCCATTCTTCTTTGCAAAATAGCTCAAGCTCTGTCAGATTGGATGGAGAGCATCTGTGATCAGCAATTTTAAAGTCTCGTCACAGATTCTCAATTAGATTTAGGTCTGGACTTTGACTGGGCCATTCTAACACATGAATATGCTTTGATCTGAACCATTCCATTGTAGCTCTGGATGTATGTTTAGGGTCGTTGTCTTGCTGGTAGGTGAACCTTCGCCCCAGTCTCAGGTCTTTTGCAGACTCTAACAGGTTTTCTTCTAAGATTGCCCTGCATTTGGCTCCATCCATCTTCCTATCAACTCTGACCAGCTTCCCTGTCCCTGCTGAAGAAAAGCATCCCCACAACATGATGCTGCCACCTCCATGTTTCATGGTGATGAAGGTGTATTCAGGTTGATGTTCAGTATGTTCCGCCACACATAGTGTTTTGCTTTTTGGCCAAAAGATTAAATTTTGGTTTCATCTGACCAGAGCAACTTCTTCCACATGTTTGCTGTGTCCCCCACATGGCTTCTCACAAACTGCAAGCAGGACTTCTTATGGCTTTCTTTCAACAATGTCTTTCTTCTTGCCACTCCTCCATAAAGGTCAGATTTGTGGAGAGCACGACTAATAGTTGTCCTGTGGACAGATTCTCCCACCTGAGCTGTGGAACTCTGCAGCTCCTCCAGAGTTACCATGGGCCTCTTGGCTGCTTCTCTGATGAATGCTCTCCTTGCCCGGCCTGTCAGTTTAGGTGGACGGCCATGCCTTGGTAGGTTTGCAGTTGTGCCATACTCTTTCCATTTTCCAATGATGGATTGAACAGTGCTCTGTGAGATGTTCAAAGCTTGGGATATTTTTTTTATAACCTAACCCTGCTTTAAACTTCTCCACAACTTTATCCCTGACCTATCTGGTGTATTTTTTGGCCTTCATGATGCTCTTTGTTCACAAAGGTTCTCTAACAAACATCCGAGGGCTCTCACAGAACAGCTGTATTTATACTGAGATTAAATTACACACAGGTGAACTCTGTTTACTAATTAGGGGACTTCTGAAGGCAATTGATTAGTTAGGGGTATCGGAGTAAAGGGGGCTAAATACAAATGCACACATCGCTTTTCAGATATTTATTTGTAATAAACATTTGAAAACCATTTATCATTTTCCTTCCACTTCACAATTATGTGCCACTTTGTGTTGGTCTATCACATAAAATCCCAAAAAATACATTTACGTTTTTGGTTGTAACATGACAAAATGTGGAAAATTTCAAGGGGTATGAATACTCTTTCAAGGCACTGTATGCTATATACATACTTTTGCATTCAGTGAGCATTTCTCCTGTATACCATGTATGTGCCATTGTTTGTCTAGGCCCCCCCCCCCCCCCCCCCCATCATGCAGGCCCCTGCTGGTGCCTACTGGTGAAGTAAAACATCCTAAACCCACACACTCTTCGCTTGTCTGGTGCCATCCTACAGCAACCGTTCTTCCCCAGCCCCCCTCTCTATCATCTGGAATAGTACAGCTCACCCTCCCTCCCCATCCTGTGCTGTCCGGTGTAGTGTGCCATCTTGTGCCACCCAGTGTAGAGAACTCTGTGCTTGGTGGCGGACACCTGCAGTGAACGTGATACAATTAAAGTTCTTGTCTTGGAGACTACGTAGTCCCAGCACAGTCATTGCTCATTCTAAGTCTGATAGCCGCCATCACCCAATCTACTGCAATTCTTATACAGAGACACCTTGTCTGATTGTACCCCACATGACTTGGTTCTGTACTATCTTATAAGACTGATGTAGAAAAGATTCTGTGATGTTTTTGTTCTTTAGCTGACTGGCTGTTTTCTTTCTCTCCCAATAGTTTCACAATGGCGGATTGTACAAGCGGCCATTCCAGGAATCTTTTGAGGAGACCCCCATGCTGGTTGCTGTCCTCACGTACATGGGTTATGGGATCCTGACCCTGTTTGGGTACATGAGAGATTTCCTGAGAGCCTGGAAGATCGAAAAGTGCCACAACGCCACCGAGCGCGAGGAGCAGAAAGTGAGATCATTTCACATGCTGGTTACTTCTTGCAAATTAATGTGTCATTTCCTGTAATGGTTTATAGAGCGCCGCTGTGTATTGTACGGTGCACAGCCCTTCCTAGAATAGGAAGGTTCCTGCTCCTTCCCTCTATGTGCTGAACACTCATTTAGTTTCACCTTCTAACTGGGGCCTGTCCTTTCCCTGACTTTATGGCTAAGGTCTGCCAACTGCCATCTCCCTGTCCAATGAAAATGCCTATGCTGGGCACTAAATCCATCTCTACAGTACAAACAAATGGCAACCACCCCCACCTATAACTGGGCCTTTGCAGCAAGGAGCACATGGAAGGGGGACACGTGTCAAAAGACGAGAGAGAAATTCCCAGCTCACTTACCAGCCAGCCCGCAACAAACCGAATTGTCCTGTCTAACAGTTCACGTTAAAAGGATTTAGTCTGCACACATTTTGCAAATACATGTGTAAGCTGTAGCGGCCACTTCACGGCACCCCAGTGTACTGCAGTCCTAACTCTACTATTTTGATAGTCTCCAAAATTGGAGCAAATCTATAATGGATAGATTGAGGGCATTTCATTGGACAGGAGAATAACACTTGTCACGGCTTATAGCCAGTCTAAATGGGATGTTTTCCTTTTTAAGAGTATAAAATGGGGTTCACTTTAGAAATGTACCTTTTAAAAAAAAAATCTGTAAACCTAATTCTGCTTACACATGACCGTTAGGAAACTGACCCCTCGGTTAGCAGGCTCCGGCCCTGTACCCTTGTGAGGGTCCGTCTTGCATCCCAGAGGGTTTACTAGTAACCTATAACAAAGCATTCCTGTGACTGTTCATTTAGCGAATTTAAATTTGCATCTATAGATTTTTAGGTTCTGTGCATGTGGCAGCCAGTGCAGTCAGCACATTTTGTGAACCTCATCACAGTATGTGTTAGTGTTTGGGATTTATTTATTTATTTTTTTTCTATTATTTTTTGTTTTTATTTTTTTGTATTTTGAGCTGATCCACAGACTTGCAATGGGGTACGGATAGTCACTGTGTGGCATTGCTAAGCAGAAAGCTGAGCCTGCTTATGTAATGTACATACATGGCTGCCCATATGTACTTCTAAGAACACATATGGACATGGTACTGTACTAAGGCATCTGGGACATGTTGTTGTTTCTGACCCCTTGCTGGCTTTCATGCTGATCCTCTTAGTAAATTGAGTCCCCAGGCCAGGACAAATATACATAATAGAACTTAAAAGAGAAGTATAGGTATTCTTTTATTGGCAGGACCATACTTGCCTTGGTGGCTGCTGCATCTGTCCCACGCTGGCTCTAAGGCTGAGAACTGAGTGATCAAACATCACCGATTGCTTGGATCTCGGGGCCCCGTCCTCGCTCGCTGGAGTGCTGGGCTGTGAAGTAGGTGGGAGTGGCCGGCTCAGGCTCTCAGTGACTCCCTGAGACGATGAGCTGGGTGTCGGTCCAGGCATGTGGGTGGATCCCGACTTCATCCTCACAATCTTGCCCCAGCCTGGACCGGCTCTGTGACGTCAGCTGACAGTGGTTCAAAAATGGGTCACAGGAGTGCAGAGCGAATTGCACTCCTGTGATCCACAGGATACTTGCAGCCAAACAAGCAGGCTGTACTTATTTAACCACTTTAGCCTCGGAAGGATTTACCCCCTTAATAACCAGGCCTTTTTTTTGCGACGCAGAACTGCGTTACTTTAACTGACAATTGCGCAATTGTGCAACGCTGTACCCAAACAAAATTTACTTCCTTTTTTACCCACAAATGGAGATTTCTTTTGGTGGTATTTGATCATCTTTGCGGTTTTTACTTTTTGCGCTATAAACAAAGACTGACAATTCTGAACAAAATCCTATATTTTTTTTACTTTTTGCTATTAAAAAAATGCCTGCATCAGTTTAGACCAATTATATATTTTTTAACATATATTTTTGGTAAAAAAAAATAAGCAATAATCGTATATTGATTTGTTTGCACAAAAGTTATCGCTTCTACAAAATGGATATATTTATGGCATTTTTATTCATTATTCATTTATTTATTTTTTTTACCAATAATGGAGGTGATCAGCAATTTTTAGCGGGACTGCAATGTTGCGGCGGATAGATCCGACAATTTTTTGGGACCAGGGACGATCAAGGGGTTAAGTGTTCCCTGGGAGGTGTTTCTAACTGGGGGGGAGTGTACCGACAGGGAGTACAGAAAGATCGCTGTTCCTGATCAATAGGAAAAGACGATCACTCTGTACTCCCCTGAAAGAACAGGGATCTGTTTGTTTACATTGACAGATCCCCTGTTCTGGCCCTCTGCGGAGCGATCGCGCGTGCCTTCTATGGCTTTTAATGGGACCGACGTACAGCTACGGTGATTCGCACAGCCGAGCCAACCTGCCGCAGTGTAACTGCGGTGGCTGGTTGGCAAGCGGTTAAAGGATAAGTTTACCTTCGGGGGAAGTTGCATGTTCCACCTGTTTATAAGGGTAGAACACGTAACAAGTTCCAGCATCTGCACCTTCTCGCCCGATTCTCCCCTTCCCTGTGACAGTGGAGGGAAGATCTTATCCCCACACCCGCTGCCATAATTTCAAAACAGCGGAGTCCCCCATGGCCGTGTCTTTTTTTTTTTTCAAAAGGTGAACTTTGCCTTTTTAAATAACTGTATATGACTTCTATATCTGTGGCTCGATGTATTGAAGAGGATCAGCCTGACAACTTTGTTGGGGTTGGTCTAGGTCAGCTTGTTTGTGGGGATTGAGTCTTAACCCTGAGCTGGAGGCAGCAGCTCCTGTGGCTCCTCGGCAGCTGCTGTCAGTAACTGGTAAGAATGAAGCTCCTTCCTTCATACTGTAAATGGCGTTGGGTTCAGAGTGAGGCTTCATTACTAATAATGGATTGAGTGCTGCCTTCCACTCGGAGAAAGACTTCACGGATTGGATGGTGTATAAGGGGTGTAGTCCCAGGTTTTGGCTCTGGATCACATGACCTGTTTCACCCCCATAGGACTTTGTGCCACTCTACCAGGACTTTGAGAACTTCTACACGCGAAATCTATATATGAGGATCCGAGACACCTGGAACCGACCGATCTGCAGCGTTCCTGGTGAACGGGTAGATATTCTGGAAAGATACACCGATGATTACAACTGGACCTTCAAGTAAGCACAGCCAGAGAAATGACATAGGCTTTCATTTGGCCTTTCTCAAACAAGGATCTGTGGAAAGCTAGGGTTCCCCCAAAGGTTGCTAGAGGTTCCTTGAGTACTAATTGATCTCCTTCCTGACCTGACCAACAATGTTAGAGGGCTTTTAGAGGGGTTTTTCCACTGGTTCCAAAAGGAAAGCGGCACTTCCTCGCTGAACCTCAATGTGTGGGGTCCCTTCTACACCCCCCCCAGTGTATGGAAGCATTTCTCCATTCACTACCAATATGATGCCCCTTTTCCGCTGACCACCAGTGTAGGGGGCGTTCTTCCCGCTGACCACCAGTGTAGGGGGGCGTTCTTCCCGCTGACCACCAGTGTAGGGGGGCGTTCTTCCCGCTGACCACCAGTGTAGGGGGGCGTTCTTCCCGCTGACCACCAGTGTAGGGGGCGTTCTTCCCGCTGACCACCAGTGTAGGGGGCGTTCTTCCCGCTGACCACCAGTGTAGGGGGCGTTCTTCCTGCTGACCACCAGTGTAGGGGGCGTTCTTCCCGCTGACCACCAGTGTAGGGGGCGTTCTTCCCGCTGACCACCAGTGTAGGGGGCGTTCTTCCCGCTGACCACCAGTGTAGGGGGCGTTCTTCCCGCTGACCACCAGTGTAGGGGGGACTTCTTACCACCAAATAAGATTACTACAATCTTCACTATCTGCATTTCTTTTCTGGCCATTATTTTCATTTCATAATAATCGATCATGAAAATATAAATGATAGTGTAGTTAAAAAATGTCCCTTCAGAGACATCATACACCCTTGGTATGCCACTTCCCTTAGTGTGTGTGGTGGATATATATATATACATACATACATACATACATACATACATACATACATACATACATACTTTTTTTTTTTAACTACTATTTTACAATATTGAAAAATAATCGTTTATCGCTGGCATTGCTCATTACACCAGTGATGGAGAACCTGAGGGTTCTGCCAGCGCAGCATTGTGATTGTTGACTGACTTTTTTTTTTTTTTTCTTCAGGTTTTCAGGCAAGGTTTTGAAGGGTGTGATGAATATGGGCTCCTATAACTACCTGGGTTTTGCAAGGAATTGCGGAGTATGTGCAGATGCTTCATCCAGTGGGCTGCTTCAGTACGGAGGAGGGGTGTGTAGCACACGGCAAGAAATGGGTGAGTAAATTATGAAGCAGCGTTTGCCAAAACATACCTGTGTCTGTTTTATTACAGCGTAATGCAGAAATTGGCACATAAAACCCTCGCCCAGTATTAAGCAGCCATAATGCTCCCCTCCTTTCATTGCTGCCTTCTCAGCAGAGGGTCTCTTGTTCTGACTTGCTCTTTAAAGTCCATCTCTGTGCAAATATTAAACCCCCTCCTACCCCTCACTTTCTTTCCCCCTTATCCTTGATTTGATTGTAGCCGTATTAGTGCAATTGTGACAGAGAAAATTGAATACTGTCCGTGATACTTTTTTTATTTGCACTAACATACAATTTTTCAGGACAAGCTTTCGGGGTATGTCCCCTTCTTCAAGGTCCAAGCAGTACTTCAGTACTGCTTGGACCTTGAAGAAGGGGACATACCCAGAAAGCTTGTCCTGAAAAATTGTATGTTAGTGCAAATAAAAAAAGTATCACGGACAGTACTCAATTTTCTCTTTCCCCCTTATCTTAAGTTTTGTATCACTGGTGCTATTTCCAGGTGCAGGGCACCCCCTAATCCAGTGCTGCACATGTGCCCACTCCAGCCAGTCCCCTTGCACTTCCATCGCTTCTTTTCTGGACCCTGAGAGACCCCCGCCACTGGGTAGCCAGTGGAAGCGTCCAAGTCATGCAGGCAGTGATGTGGACTCCCGAAGTCGGACCATGCCTAAAAAAAAAAAAAAGACGACGACAAAGGGGTTTTAGGGTTTTTGTTTTTTTTCTCCAATGCCGGTGATAAGTTAGAATATCACTTGAAGAGCTCCAGGCTCCTTCAGAAAAAAAAAAAATCAGCAGCTACAAATACAGTAGCTGCGGACTTTTAATATTGGGACACTACAAATACAGTAGCTGCGGACTTTTAATATTGGAACACTTGCCTGTCCAGGGACCCAGTGATGTCCTCACCTAAGCCGATTCTTCAACCTGCTTCAGGAGCAGGCGCCGGCATCTGTAGTAGGAGAAACGGCCTGTTTCCTGCTGCCCATGCGCGAGTCCTACTGCGCTTTGTGAATGGTCCCGTAGTCTTCTGGGACCTGTGATGTGTCACAGAAGATTTTAGGGAATAAAGGGGGAGGCCTAACTTTCGACTCAGTTTGCTGCAGTGGTCTTAGCTGGAAGTGAGAGCGGGTACCTGTCAAAACCAGATACCCACTCCCCCCTTCCCCCAAGTGCCAAATGTGGAGCTTTGCTTTAAGGTATTTGCCCAGAGGTCAGCTTTAAGACAACCTGTCAGAAGAAAAACTCTCTTGTGGGAGAATCCTCAGATGGAAGCTATTTTCATGGGATTTGCATTGCATGCTGGGTAGAGCGCAGTGCCGTCGCTTGCAGTGAAGCTGGATAAGCTCAGTGTTGCAGGTGACAGGATACCTCTACATTTGTGTATTTGTGTCCCTCTATAGGATAGAATAAATATTTCACAATTTTGTTTAGGATAAGGAGAATCTGTTTTACAGATTATTTCCTTTGGCAAAGGAAATTTTTATTGGAATGCTTCGGATTTAATCGCCTAACTGTCCATAGTCATCATTTTTTTTTTCTTTTTGCCATTAGAGCTTTGTTTTCACCTTCCTTTTTTTTTTTTTTGGTTTGTGTGAATTTGTTGAAATGTTTGAGACCGACTTGGGTGATGGATGGTAACAAATGCATTCCGATTTCTTTAATGCAAAGTTTGGGAGGTGGCACATGAAGAGCCCCGTATACAGTACCTATTCCATATCTAACCCTGTAGTTTGGTCAGGCTTTGCTCTGCTGGGGTTTTTCCGTGCCACTTGATTTGCTCTCCCAGGGTTAGTGTTCTCTCTGGGATGGGTCTTCTCTCGGGTGTTAGCCCTCTCCCGGGGGGGGGGGGGGGGGGGGTCCCTCACTCGGGGGCTTGGCCCCGGCCTTCTCTCGGGGGCTTGGCCCGCTCCCGGGGGTCGGCCCAAACCAAGTACCCTCACTAACTCTTTTCTGTGGTAAATCCTATCTGATATTTTCTGGGGCTCTGGCACTTATCCCTGATATGTCTCTGCAGGTAATCTCGATAAACACGAGGAGCTGGAGCGCCTGGTTGCTCGTTTTCTTGGAGTGGAGGCTGCCTTGGCATATGGAATGGGTTTTGCTACAAATTCCATGAATATCCCAGCACTGGCTGGAAAGGTGTGTATCAGAGGCCTGCCCAACGCTTCAAGTTCTCTGCTATGTTGATAGACCTCTTAAACTTCCTCATCATTTTCACAGGGTTGTCTGATACTAAGTGATGAGCTGAACCATGCCTCATTGGTCTTGGGGGCCCGCCTTTCTGGGGCAACAATACGCATCTTCAAGCATAATAGTAAGTGCAGCAAGCTTTAATCAAACATTTAATGTTTTCCTCTTATCCTTATGGAGACAATTGCCATTTATTTGCCTTGACTGATATCTCTGTGGGATCCAAACCACACACCTAGGTGCAGTAATGAGAGGAAATTATAGATCTAGGGACAGCAAGGTCCCTCTGTGCATGCAAATAAGCCCTTGTTTTCTTTCTTCCAGACATGCAAAGCCTGGAGAAGCTGCTGAAAGATGCCATTGTACAGGGCCAGCCTCGCACACATAGACCCTGGAAGAAGATTCTTATTGTTGTGGAAGGGATTTACAGGTGAGTGAGGGGATGTTAATTGTGATTGGACGACTGATGCTGTGATGATAGGGAGAGGGATGAAGGTTGGAAATCTCTTGGGTTATTAATGTTGAACCTTCTCATCCCACTTCTAGCATGGAGGGCTCCATTGTCCGCTTACCTGAAGTTATTGCCTTGAAGAAGAAGTACAAAGCCTACTTGTACCTGGACGAGGCGCACAGCATTGGTGCACTGGGACCAAATGGCAGAGGGGTGGTGGACTATTTTGGCTTGGACCCCCAAGATGTGGACATCATGATGGGGACATTTACCAAGAGCTTTGGTGGTGCTGGAGGCTACATTGGTGGCAGTAAGGTGAGTACCGCATCCCCTCCTAGTCTCTGTATGGCCCGTCTTCATCCAATCAGAACGTGTCGCTGATTTCGTAGTGTGGAATTTTAAATGTATTTGGTGTGGCCTGGTAGAAAAGCTTCTGTCATTAACCCTTTAGCACCGGCGCCTCCCAACCAATTTTAGATGCCAAGAGGTAAGGTTTATGGTCATGTGACCGTAATCTGATTGGCTTCTAGTGCTGCTCGATCTCATTTAGTGCTGCTATAAAGGGATGTTTTAAAGTAGAAGTTCACCTTAAAACCTGTCAATCTACAGGCATCTACAATCTAGAACTAACCTATCTAGTCCTGTAAAGAACAAATCGATATACTCCTCATTGGCGCAGAGACAGCCCGTGAGGAGGCACTCGGGGTAGCGCAGCTTGCCACTGTCTCCTGTCACCAGATGCAGCGTGTCACTTGCCACTGTCTCCTACCACCAGATGCAGCATGTCACTTGCCACTGTCTCCTGCCGCCCATATGCAGCTTGTCACTTGCCACTGTCTCCTGCCGCCCATATGCAGCTTGCCACTGTCTCCTGCCGCCCATATGCAGCTTGCCACTGTCTCCTGCCGCCCATATGCAGCTTGCCACTGTCTCCTGCCGCCCATATGCAGCTTGCCACTGTCGCCTGCCGCCCATATGCAGCTTGCCACTGTCGCCTGCCGCCCATATGCAGCTTGCCACTGTCTCCTGCCGCCCATATGCAGCTTGCCACTGTCTCCTGCCGCCCATATGCAGCTTGCCACTGTCTCCTGCCGCCCATATGCAGCTTGCCACTGTCTCCTGCCGCCCATATGCAGCTTGCCACTGTCTCCTGCCGCCCATATGCAGCTTGCCACTGTCTCCTGCCGCCCATATGCAGCTTGCCACTGTCTCCTGCCGCCCATATGCAGCTTGCCACTGTCTCCTGCCGCCCATATGCAGCTTGCCACTGTCTCCTGCCGCCCATATGCAGCTTGCCACTGTCTCCTGCCGCCCATATGCAGCTTGCCACTGTCTCCTGCCGCCCATATGCAGCTTGCCACTGTCGCCTGCCGCCCATATGCAGCTTGCCACTGTCGCCTGCCGCCCATATGCAGCTTGCCACTGTCGCCTGCCGCCCATATGCAGCTTGCCACTGTCGCCTGCCGCCCATATGCAGCTTGCCTCTGCTCACCTGCCGCCCATATGCAGCTTGCCTCTGCTCACCTGTGGCTGCAGCTCTGTCAAGGGCAGCCTTCCCGGCCCTGCTGTAGGGGCGAAACAGCAGTGATACGAGGTGGGCAGTGAGAGACTATGTCATCTCTCTGCTGCCCTGTTGACAGATTGGCAGAGACTGCAGCAAGCGCCGGGCAGGAACAGGGGGAGGTGGTCTGACCAATATTGGTAAGTTTCTGACCGATTATTTGAAAGATGTGGATATCGACCCCTGATAATCAGCCGCTCTGATAATCAGTCGACCCCTAGTCTGTATGCTCTGGTATAAACAGTACCCTTCCCTAGAACAGAGTTGGGAGTTTGGAAGGGTTGCCTATAAACCATAGAGGGGTGGCGGTGGACGTGGTATACTTGGATTTTGCAAAAGCGTTTGACACAGTTCCCCACACACGGCTCATGTGTAAGGTAAAGTCTACAGGCTTGGAAAGATCAGTTTGTAAATGGATAGAAAACTGTCTAAAAGACCGAATTCAGAGAGTAGTTGTTAATGATTCTAACTCTGAATGGTCCAAGGTTGTTAGTGGTGTACCCCAAGGTTCAGTGCTGGGACCCTTACTTTTTAATATCTTTATAAATGATATAGGGTCTGGCAAATAAGATTTAATGTTGATAAATGTAAAGTAATGAACTTGGGGTTCTAAGACCCCCATGATGCATCATACATACTAGGGGGAGTACAACTGGGGGAATCCGTAGTGGAGAAGGATCTGGGGGTTTTGGTAGATCATAAGCTCAATAATGACATGCAATGCCAAGCGGGGGGTTCCAAAGCGAGTCCTTTCTTGTATTAGAAGTATGGACTCCAGAGAGAGAGAGAGAGAGAGAGAGAGAGAGAGATCATTTTACCCCTGTACAAATCATTAGTAAGAACTCCTCTGCAGTTTAGTTTTGGGCACCAGTTCTCAAAAAGGATATCGGGGAACTGGAGAAAGTACAGAGAAGAGCAACCAAACTGATAAGAGGCATGGAGGAGCTCAGCTATGAGGAAAGATTAGAGGAACTGAATTTATTCTCTTGAGAAGAGGTGATTAAGGGGGGATATGATCACCATGTACAAATACATAAGGGGTCCATATAGGGAACTTGGTGGTGAGTTATTCGCTTTAAGGTCATCACAGAGAACAAGGGGGCACTCTTTACGTCTAGAGGAAAAAAGATTTAATCTCCAAATACGGAAAGGATTCTTCACAGTAAGAGCTGTAAAAATGTGGAATAGACTCCCTCCAGAGGTGGTTCTGGCCAGCTCAGTAGATTGCTTTAAGAAAGGCCTGCATTCTTTCCTAAATGTACATAATATAACTGGGTACTAACATTTCTAGGTAAAGTTGATCCAGGGAATATCCGATTGCCTCTCGGGGGATCAGGAAGGAATTTTTTCCCCTGCTGTAGCAAATTGGATCATACTTTGCTGGGGTTTTTTTGCCTTCCTCTGGATCAACTGTGGCTGAAGGATTGTGTATATAGGATTTGTATTTATTTATTTATTTATTTATTTATTTATTTATTTTTTGGTTGAACTAGATGGACTTGTGTCTTCTTTTTTTTTTTTTTTTTTTAACCTAAGTATGTAAACCATATAATGAACCTTAACTGGAGTTGATCTTAATTCTATAATGACTTGCAACTCCGGGATTGTATTATTTGGGCTCTAGTTGGTGATCATCACTTCCCAGTGTTGGAATTCTCTGTCTCGTGTATGGCAATTAATCGGGGTGGTTTCTTATACCTCCATATCTGTCTGTCTCTCCTCGCCAGGTCCTCATAGACTATCTACGAAAACACTCGCACAGCACTGCATACGCTACTTCCATGTCTCCGCCTGTGGTAGAGCAGATCATTACCGCTATGAAGTGCATCATGGGAGAAGACGGCACCACTCTGGGTGAGTATTCCGGAGTCATTTTAGCATTGGGAGGGGTTTACCATATTGGTGCTGTCTGCCATATGACACATGACTACCCAAAAAGGCTGCTTAAGACCCCTTTCACACTTATACGACTTCAAAGTTGCGCGATTTTACTGCGATTTTGCCACGATTTGGGATCAGTACTACTTTGTACGACTTTGCCACAACTTTGGCATTAACCATTCTCAGCTTGTGCTTACAAAGTAGTGCTGAAATCGTGTCTATATTATTCAGGTACGATTTGCATGCTACTTGAGGGTTTAACATTGAGGTCTATGGAGTACAAATCGTATGGAAGTTGGACAAAAGTAGTGCAGGGACTACTTTGAAGTTGGCACGACTTAAAGTCCTGTCAATATGAATGGTAGTCATTGAAAATCATGGAGAATGACTTGTCATGCGATTTTGCAGTACAAAATCATGGGACAAGTCATACAAGTGTGAAAGGGGCCTAAAGCAGTATTAAACCACAAAACAAAAATGTATTGTAATACAGCTAAACAATCCTTAGATGTGATGGCTACATTAGTTTTTCTTTTTTAGGCTTTTTTCCTTATAACTGGTGAATCCTGCCAGTAGCACACTTCCTGTCTTGTGCCGCATGCACACGATCGGACTTCTCGTCGGAAAAGCTATCATATCCTTTTCCGACGGGATTCCGCTCAAGCTTGCCTTGCATACACACGGTCACGCAAAAGTTCGCTGCACTTTCGACCGTCAAGAACGAGGTGACGTACAACACGACGACGAGCCGAGAAAATGAAGCTCAATGCTTCTGAGCATGCACGGCGGGAACCCTACTGCGCATGCGCGAGGCCCCGCTCCTCTCTCCTATTGGCCCGGCGACTGGGAACATTATTAATAAACTATTTATCATTAAAAGGGTTTTAATCATAAACCATTTATCATTAAAAGGGTTGTAAACCCTCGTGTATTTTCACCTTAATGCATAGGATGCACGAGGGTTTACAACCCTTTTAATGATAAATGGTTCATTAATAATGTTCGGTAAGGCTAGGACCCCCTAGTGTGTCACGTGGTTAGAGGCATTTTTGCTTTAAATTTAGCGCTTTCGATTATTGGAGTTTTTTTTATTTCTGTTGTAAGTTTGGACCTCAGAATCAGATTGTAGGGGGGCAGTGTGGGCACTGAGCCCCAGTGTAGGTGTGCAGACTGGCCACTAGGGGGAGGTGTGCAGTCACTAATTGAAGGCTTCATGCAGTGTAGCACTGTATATACATTGAGCAGTGAGTACCATGAATATGTATGTAACGTGTCGGATATCGCACTACATTGGACATTACAACAATCTGTGTCTTTGTTCCTTTCTGCTGACTCCAGCATTCATCCGCCCTCTGTCTGCCGGTCCATACGTTTTATACAGTGGGCGCCGGGGTGGCACAGGACGCTGCATGGAGCCTGTCTGCTATGTAAATGTTCAGATAATATGTATTAGAAGTGTTGGAGAATGTATGGAAAGGACTGACAAATGTACTTGCCGTGTTACCCATAACAGCCAGTCATGTTCTTCACGTTATCTACATGAATGGGATTGGTTATGGACAGTGCAGACAACGTTTCTTCTGTATATCAGTCAGTAATATATTGACACCGCCAGCCAGTGACAGTGCAGTTGATTATTCCCCTTTAACCACTTTCTGCGGTAAAATATTTGTTGCTTTCACCCCATCCCAGGGTGACCACAAACACTCAGATTGTCTTATAGAAAACTGACTTCAGACCTTCTTTTCTAATAGGCAGCATGTATATGGCATGCCACAGTACTGATTGTCCTGCACAGTGGTTGTCCACTGACGTATACACTATATTGCCAAAAGTATTGGGACGCCTGCCTTTACACACACATGAACTTTAATGGCACCCCAGTCTTAGTCCGTAGGGTTCAATATTGAGTTGGTCCACCCTTTGCAGCTATAAAAGCTTCAATCCTTCTGGGAAGGCTGTCCACAAGGTTTAGGAGTGTGTCTATGGGAATGTTTGACCATTCTTCCAGAAGCGCATTTGTGAGGTCAGGCACTGATGTTGGAGGAGAAGGCCTGGCTTACAGTCTCCGTTCTAATTCATCCTAAAGGTGTTCAATCGGGTTGAGGTCAGGACTCTGTGCAGACCAGTCAAATTCCTCCACCCCAAACTCGCTCATCCATGTCTTTATGGACCTTGATTTGTGCACCGGTCAAAATTGGTGGAGGGGGGATTATAGTGTGGGGTTGTTTTAGTGTTTTTTTTTTTTTTAAGGGATTGGGCTTGGTCCCTTAGTTCCAGTGAAGAGAAATCTTAAGGCGTCAGCATACCAAGACATTTTGGACAATTTCATGCTCCCAACTTTGTGGGAATAGTTTGGGGATGGCCCCTTCCTGTTCCAACATGACTGCGCACCAATGTACAAAGCAAGGTCCATAAAGACCATGGATGAGTGAGTTTGGGGTGGATGAACATGACTGGCCTGCGCAGAGTCCTGACCTCAACCAGATAGAACACCTTTGAGATGAATTGGAGTGGAGACTTAGAGCCAGGCCTTCTCGTCCAACATCAGTGCCTGACCTCACAAATGCGCTTTTGGAAGAATGGTCAAACATTCCCATAGACACACTCCTAAACCTTGTGGACGGCCTTCCCAGAAGAGTTGAAGCTGTTATAGCTGCAAAGGGTGGGCCAACCCAAAATTGAACCCTACGGACTAAGACTGGGATGCTGTTAAATTTGTGTGTGTGCATATATAGATATATGCCCAGGCGTCACAATACTTTTGACAATATAGTGTAATTCAAGCAGGGTGGAAGAGGTGATGGTTGGCGGGCAGTGTCATTGGCGTGTATGCTGGAAACTATCATGTAAGGGCCTAACCTGCCAGTAATGGTCTGCCACCAGGAGATGTCCCAAGCAACCCAGTTTGCAGCCGGAGGGATCTGCAGCTCTTAATGCTCTTTTAGCCGGACGCATGCAGCCCACATCCCACTACAGGGGACACGTCACACAGATCAGAATTAAAGAGGACCTGTACTGTGGAAGCAGAGGACAAATGATTAGTCACTGGTATTGACTGTGCTCCCTGTAGCTGATCCTCTCCCTATTACTGACTTGCCATGCCTCATCTCTGTATAGAGCTGGCCGTCCTGAGGTGGGGCTTTTTTTTTTTTTTTTTCTCAAGTCAGAGTTTGCCCCCCTATTCAACTGGTGATCGGATAATAGGTGGGGTAATAATAGAAGTTGTGGCACCACAGATCCCAAGAATGGCTGATACAGAAGCAGGAGGAGCCTTGGAACTGCAGGTTCTCAGGTATGGCTTCCTCTCCAGCAAGGAAAACGCTGAGCAGCACAGTAGTGACATCACCAAATCTAGTGAGACTAGGAGTCAGAGGCAGCAGTGCCTAAGATGATCTTGCACTGCAGCTATGAGGCGACAGGAGCGCTTAGATACAGGTAGCGCAGTGCTGGTTTTTCTAGGAGTGATCCAAGACGTACTGTATATACTCGAGTATAGGCCGACCCGAATGTAAGTCGAGGCACCTAATTTTACCACAAGAAACTGGGAAAACTTATTGACTCGAGTATAAGCCTAGGGTGGTAAATGCAGCAGCTACTGGGTAAACAATGCCCATTTGCAGCCTCTCTGTGCCCATTTGCAGCCTCTCTGTGCCCATTTGCAGCTGTACCTGAGATAACTAAAACAGCGGGTGTCTTCCGCTGTGTCATGCAGTCTGTTTGGCGGCTGTCCAATGTAACAAAGCCCCGCCTCCTCCTCATCTGTGATAGAGGAACACTGATACAATGCTGGGGAACTATATCAGTGTTCCATCTATCACGGACAAGGAGGAGGCGGGGCTTTACATTGGACGGACGAACAGACTGCATGACACAGCGGGAGACACCCGCTGTTTTAGTTATCACAGGTACAGCAGCAGATGGGCACCCTCACTCGAGTATAAGCCGAGGGGGGGGGGGGGGGGGGTTTCAGCCTAAAAAATGTGCTGAAAAACTCTGCTTATACTCTAGTATATACGGTAAATGTAGATTATTTTGTTTTGCTCTTTAGACACAGTTAACCTTCCTAGATGGCATATCTTCACTTTGTGAGCTCAATTGATTGGTCTAGATTCAAAAGAACCATGTACTGGTGAGTACTGAGCACTAGGTGGTGCTGGTGTGACAGCTGCCATTTAGTAGTAGGAACTTCGTGCAGACTGTCTGGCGTCCGTACATGCGGCATCATTTCCTGGCTCACTATGGCACTGTCAACACCAGGAAAGACCGGGGTTCACCCATAGCAGCCGGTACACGTTTAACTTAATGATTAAATCTGGTTGTAAAGGATTACTGGTACTGTTGGGGAGTCTAGTGGACTTGTATTTCCACCTATGTTCTCCACTCCACCTCGCTCCGCATGCTGAATTTTCATTATCAGATTGTAAGCTCTTCTGAGCAGGGCCTTCTTAATCCTCTTGTGTTTTATTGTATTATAACTCTGTATTGTCTCGCTTTTATTTTGTTAAGCGCTGCGTAAACTGTTGGCGCTATATAAATCCCGTATAAAAATAATAATAGAGATTGTAGCATGAGCTTTGAGATGTAGAAAAAGATGGGGGGACTTCATGTATGAAGGGAGATTTACCACTGGAGTCCTTAATACAAAAACCCAATGTGATTCTGGGTGTTGTCATCGCTCAATTTTGGTGGGCATGACCCCCCCTCTGGATTTCTATGTTCCAAGTCACACACATGATATGTGATCCTAAGAAACATCTGTAATGTTGACTACTGTATGGGGTATGAGCCGTGATTACACCTTTTTATGAATTCGGCCCTTTGTATGACCTCCGACCTCCCTGAGATCAGGTCCCGGGACACAGGTCTCTGTCTGACTCCACAAACAAGAGGCTCTACTTACACTTCTAAAGCAGTGGGGTGGAGCGTGTAATCAGCCCCTTAACCTGAGACCTTCCCTCCTTCTCTGTCCCCATTGTATGTCAGACTTGTGTATACAGAACTTCTTCTCCAGAGTAAACGCACATTATTTCAAAGCCACGGGGAGCCTCAAGAGGACCTGTCACAATAGCAGAGACTTGTATCGTCCAAATCCCAGAAACCAGGCTAGTCTCGGGGGCATGCACACAGTGACATGCTAACCAGGAGATGAGTACAGACAGTAGGAGCCTCACCTATGTCTGTTACCAGCTCTTCTGAAAGGTTCCCTTTTATCACGCTTGGGCCTCTTGCACACTGCAGCTTGAAAATACTCAGTACAGCTTTATTTTTTTTACTGCTCTTAAATACAGCCCATTAATTGTAAGGTGCCTATGAACACAGGCGTGTAAACAAGCGCCGTGTAATCTTCAGTAAAAAAAAAAAAAAATAAATAAAATAAAAATCTACATTTTTGGTCAGCAATTTACGCCTCGTGCATGCAAATACACGCATTCGTGCACATTTTCGTTCACATGCAAACAGATTTGTCCATTGACATTGAACAAGCTTTCGCGCATGCATGAAAATTTGCGTGAATTAACGCGAACATTTATGCACGAAAATACATAAAAAAAGGAAAAAAAAAAAACTCTGAAAAAGTAGATGCTCAAATAGGAGTGTCGTGTGCACGAGGCCTTTAAAGACAGCATTGTATAGTGATCAGTCTATGTATGGAGTGTGCCCAGTGATGGCATAATGTCCTTTTTGATGCCTAGGTCAGGGTTTCTCAACCAGGGTTCCTCCAAAGGTTGCTAGGGGTTTCTTGAGCAAGGAGCAATTTCTGCCTCTGATAAGTTCCCACTGACACCATTTGTTCTTTTTAACTATCTGTAAGGAGTTAATTCTTCCCAATGACCGCAAGTGTAAGGAGCATTCTTCCCACTGACCATCACACTAATAATGTATCATGAGTTGTAGACAAAGTCATTTTCAGCAGGGGTTCCCTGAGTCTGGAAAGTTATTCCAAGGGTTCCTCTGTGTTGAAAAGGTTGAGAAGGGCTGGCCTAGGTGAAGAGGCCAGAGAGCAATCCCTTGCTACCAATGGGTTGTGAATATTCGCTGAAGAGCTGTCCCCCAGCCCCCCCCCCCCCCCCCTGCTAAAGTCGCCAAGGCTGCTGACCTTGGACCAGACTTGAAAAGGCCTGCTCATAAGATCTAGGCACACATAAATATGTAAGGATCTTTCAGAGGTCAACCTCCTCTCAGGAGTCTGAAAAACCTTTTATGGCTCCTCCTGAACCAGATTTGGTGCTCAGGTTAGGGTACGTGGGGCCTGAAAGGGAGACAGGTGAGCACAATGAAAAAAGCACATGGGTACCATGGCTGCACTTGTTTTTGGAGGTCCTCACTTTGTGTTTAAGCCCCGTACACACAGGCAGAATGTCGGGAGACATTTGTTGGTTTAAAAACAAAAAAGTGTGTATGTCGGTCTGTGACCGAAGCCGGTCGTTCGGCTGGCTGTCGGACATGCATGCTGGAAAAGAAGACTTCTAATCGGTGCTCTCAGTCAATGGCAGAGAGTGCTGATCAGAGTGTTCTGTTCTGACCCCCCCCCCCCCCCTGTCAGAACACAACAGCTCAGCAGGGGAGATCGCTGAACTAACCTTACATGGTTAGTACAGCGGCTCCGACCGGAGCAGACGGGTGTTTTTTTTTTTTTTTTTTTTTTTTTTTTTATCATGCAACCTGCTGGATTGCATGAAAAGCAACTGCAGTGTGTCTCCAGCTTTAACCTGAAGAGCTTGCACTCTTGATGATCACCCAGAATGACAACCCATATCATGGCCAGGAGAATATCCTTTGTTCTTGCTCTGATAAGAGCTTGTGTGGAGACTTCAGGACCTGGCACCTCTTGGCAGCTGTGTATTCCAGAGATAAGGTCCGTTTGTACAGGTGGGAGCCACACAGACACCTGTTCTCTGAGCCCAGACCTGGTTTCATCTCCCCCCACCCACCCTTCCTCTTTGTCATTCATTAACTCTTTAGGGTTCATTTACGAAAACTGGAGTGTGCAAAATCTGGAGCAGCTGTGCATAGAATCCAATCAGCTTTCAGATTACGGTACATATAATGTGTGTGTATATATAAAGCTCCACTTAAACAGCGGTAATGGGCCGCTAAAACGAGCAGCGCTTTACTCTGAACGCTCGGGCAGCCCCAGTGTGAAAGGGGTCTAAACAGAACTATAGGTATTTTTTTTTCCATTTTGAATAGAGGAATATTAGCACTGTCAGTTTTATATATATATATATATATATATATATATATATATATAAAACTGACAGTGCTAATATTCCTCTATATATATATATATATATATATATATATATAAAATAATTGTATTTTATTTATTTTTTTTATCAAATTTTGCACTCCTCCTGTTTTTAGTAAATCAACCCCATAGCGTCTTTTAGCAAACGTTGCTGATTGCATTTTGATCACTGGGACTTAAGTGCAGCAAAATGGTTTTCTATAGAACAAGTGAGGCTGGGCATACATGGCTCAAATTTTGACCGATTTTTTTTTTTTTTTGCTGAATCTGCCAAAATGCCAGCTGTCTACATCACCCAGATTGACAACGCTTGTTTGCAAAATTGAAAGATTCGGGTTGAAGATTGGATTTTATTACCCACCAGTGAGCACAGGTAAGCATGGGGTTGATTTACTAAAACTGGAGAGTGCAAAATCTGGTGCAGCTCAGCATAGAAACCAATCGGCTTTTAACTTCAGCTTGTTCAATTTAGGCAGTTGTTTACCCCGCTTTGTGATTTTTACCTACAGGTTAGCCTATAAGGCCCACCTGTAGGTAAAATGAATATCTCCTAAATGGGCACTGTTTTTAGGAGATATTCATCCTGGATGCAGCTGGTGAGGTCAACGGTGCATACACTCCGAAGATGCGGCTTACTGTGCCAGACTTTTAGAGCTTCGTGCTGAACCCGAGGGTTCGCATGCGCAGGAGTGATGTTATCACGGCTCTGGCTACTCACACAGCCGGAGTACGCAAACTTGGAAGAAAGACCTGGGGGAAATGTCAGCAGTGACAGCAACAGTGACCAGTTTGTTTTTTTTTTTTTTTTTTGTTTTTTTACGGTCGATTTAAAGTGATTGTAAAGGCAGAAGGTTTTTTTTTTATCTTAATGCATTAAGACAAAAAGCCTTCTGTGTGCAGCAGACCCCCCCACCCCCCGATATTTACCTGAGCCCCATCTGTCAAGCGATGTCCACAATTATCTCAGCCGTCCGAGATTCTCCCCCCTGGTTGGCTGAGACACAGCAGTGGTGCCATTGAGTGGTGCCATTGCTTGCAAAGTCAGCTAGCCAATCGGGGGAGAGAGAGGGTGGGGTCAGGGCTCCTGTGTCTGAATGGACACAGGGAGCTGAGACTCAGCTCGGGTGCCCCCATAACAAGCTGCTTGCTGTGGGGGGCACTGAACAGGAGGGAGGGGCCAGGATCACAGAAGAGGCACCCGAGAAGAGGAGGATCCAAGCTGCTCTGTGCAAATCCACTGCAACAGAGCAGGTAAGTATAACTCGTTTTTTATTTTCATAGGGAAAAAAAAAAAAAACGACTTTAAAATCACTTTAAGCTTTGACAAAAAAAAAACTTAGAAGCTGTTTTTATTTCTGTGTAGAGCTGCACCAGATTTTGCACTGTCCCGTTTTAGTAAATCAACCCCATGTTTAGTTCCTTTGCACACCAGCCTGGTGCTGGGCCTGGTTATTGAATGGCTAGGTGTACTGCTTGTATCCCCTGTGCAGGGTGTCCCTGGGCTGCTCTGGGATTGGCTGGTTGCAGCCATTGAGGAATGTTTTCTTGGCGTCTTGTCTGGCGGAATGAAGCAGGAATTTCACATGGTCACTAAATGCTCAGATTTACCGCTGTTCATAAGAGAATCCTCTGCTGTGTAGTTGTGCTCTGATCAGCTCTCTGGCCTGTAAACTGACCTGCCGTGTGACTGTTCAGTCACTCAGAAGTTTGATTTTTACAAGAGCAGCAAATGTTTGTCTTCCACAGGCAGTCCTGTCCTCCCCGAGGTGTGAACCTGTAAATGCCCTGCATTGTCTGACCTCCCAGGGGGTGCGACACTTCCACAGCCCAAACCTCTCACCTTGTGTGTCCCATACACAGGGGGTCATCACACGATCTCCGTCACCCCTCATTGCAACGTCGCCATCACAGCAACAATGTTGTAGTCCTGTAAGCTCCTTCTCTTATTCTGAAGATCTGCAGGAGGACACGTTCTACAACCTATATCGTCTACACCAGCCATTCTCAACCAGAGTTCAATGGAACCCTATGGTTCTCCAGGGTTGACTAGGGGTTCCTTAAGCTGTGGCTAACTGTCCTCCCATCTGATGGCGCCTGCATAGTTCCAGGTCCAAGGCCACTTGGCAGAGCCAGCGGCATGACTGCCACCCCTCCTAAGGGTAGCATTCTTCAGACTTGCCACCACCAACGTAAGGGGCATTTTCCCAATGACCCCTGATGGACTAATCTTACCAGGGGTTCCCTAAGATCTGAAAATGATTTCAAAAGTTCCTCTGGGGTGGAAAAAATGTTCAGACTAAGGGGTTCCTTGAACTGTGGCTAACTGTCCTCCCATCTCATGGTGCCTGCATAGTTCCAGGTCCAAGGCCACTTGGCAGAGCCAGCGGCATGACTGCCACCCCTCTAAGGGTAGCATTCTTCAGACTTGCCACCACCAACATAAGGGGCGTTTTCCCAATGACCCTTGATGGACTAATCTTACCAGGGGTTCCCCAAGATCTGAAAATTATTTTAAGGGTTCCTCTGGGGTGGAAAAAATGTTCAGTAAGGCTGGTCTACACGTACACAGCCAGGTCTGCTCCTAACTGAAAGGAATATGAAAGTCCCTTGCTATTAGAACCGCTTGCTATTAGAACACTCATGCATGCTCACTCTTGTGTTCTGCTCCGTCTGTCTATTGACACACAGAACATGCCCCGGCCCCACCCCCTATCCCTGCTCGCTGGCTTTGATTGACAGCAGCTGGAGCCAATGACTTTGCAGCAGCTGAAGCCAATGACTTTGACTGCTGTGTCTGAGCCATTGAGGAAGGAGAGAGCCTCCGGCTCTCGTGCACAGTGTTGGATTGAGTTTGGGCTCAGTAAGTACAGGAAGTCCCCGAGTTACATACATCCGACTTGCACATGACTCATACTCAACAGGAAGTGGCAGGAAATCTACCTCCTAGAAAGGGATGTTTACTTATGTAAAAGTTATCTGAAAAAGGTGTCCCCACTGAAGCATTATCACCAATTCTTGTTTCCACGACAACCCAAAATGTTCAAAATCCAATTGTCGGAGGGACAGGAAGTGAGGTGAAATCTTCTGAACAGGAAGATCGACAGTAAAATAATTGTTACAGGGTCGTTACCCCTTCCCTATGCTATCCAAAAACCTTAAGGTAATATTAAAGTCCTTGTGGTGGTGGTCTTTTTTTTTTTTTTTTTTTTTCTCTTTCTTTCTTTTCTTGAGCTGCATAAACTGTTTGGATGGGGTCCTTTTTTAACTGAACATGTCAAGGTACCCTGACATGTACAGTATAGCCTGCATGGTAGTGTGCAAAGGGTTCTGGTGGAAGCTGAAGATGTCTTTATTAGAGGGGACAGCAGCTGGATGTAGGCAGAATGTGATGATCAGCTCTTGTGTCTGTAGGGGGTGGGGGTGGGGGGGGTGAATTCCTGGACGGGTGATTTACACTCTTGGAGCCGGACATGTTCCCTGGGGAGGGAGAGGATTGGGCTCAGCCAGGAATTGTAAACATTGTCCACATCAAAGAGGAAAGTGGATACTTGTTAGAGGGGCCACTCCACCATCCCCAGCATCTGGATGTGATAAAGCTGAAGGAGGAGGAGACCCCGGCTCTCTGGTAACCCTTTCATGGAGTCCGGAGGGGGGGGACTGCATCTCTTACATCTTGTGTGTGTAGAACCGATCCAATTCATCTGTAACAGGTTGAGCATTTGAGGGGGGGTCGGGGGGGCTTCTACCCTTATAGTGTGTGTGTGTGGGTTAATACTTTGTGTATAGTGTGCCTGGTGTAGGGAGGGGGGTATTTTGGTGCCTGGTTTGGTTTGTGGGTAAAGAGGGGGGGCGGGGGGTGTCCTTATTCTGTGTATAAGGTTGCCTGATTGGGGGGGGGGGGGATTCTGTGTATATAGTGCCTGGTGTAGGGGGAGTGTATTAGGTGCTCAGTATAGTGGAGGGGGGTCCATCGTATTGTGTGCTTTATGCAGTAACGGGGGTGGGGGTATGGGGGAGAATATATTTGTGTAAGGTGCCTGGTTTGGGGGGAGGTTGTCATAATTCTGTGTATATGGTTGCCTGATATAGAAAGGGGGGGGGGGGTTATTCTGTGTATAAGGTGCCTGGGGTAGTGTATTCGGTTGTCAGTGTAGTGGAGGGGGTTCATTGTATTGGGTGCTTTGTGCAGTGGGGGGGGTGTCATTATTTTGTGTATAAGGTGCCTGGTTTGGGTGTGGGTTATAATTCTGTGCGTAAGGTTGCCTGATAGAGAGTAGGGGTGGGTGGGGGGGTTATTCTGTGTAGAAGGTATCTGGTGTAGTGGGATTGGGGTTCATCGTATTGGGTGCCTGGTGCAGTAACAGTGAGGGGGGGGGGGATGTGTGGGGGGTTGTGTTCCTGTTTTTCCTCCCCTGTGATGGCAGGAATTATCCCTGACCCGTCACATCCTCTGATAATTGCCCCGGGGCAGACGAAGGGGCCTCTCTTTTTATACAATTACAGGCCTGCAAGATCAGAGGAAGAAAAAAAAATTGATTCCAGATTGTGTGGGGCCCGGAATAAGAGACAGGCCGGGAGCCAGAGGAGCCGCTCTATCTGTGTACTTCCTTTCCTAATTCCTCTATTCTTCACAGCGTTGTGTGATGTCCAAAATTGTACGACAATTGGAATTCAAATATCCCCTTTTATTTGACTTGAGGTGCACATAGCCCTCCCGGAGGGGGGGGGGGGGGGGGGGGTGTTTTGTAGGTATGATTTAACCAACACCACCAAAACATGAGCTCCCAACAATTTTTATTCCCATAGAATAGGGAGTAGAGCTGCCAGCCCCGCTTATCTAATTCGGGTGGGGGGGAACATATGCAATCAGGATAATTCATATAAACTACACCATAAAATAGATATAAAAATGTATAATAGTAGTGTAGGACATTGGAGTGTAAGCTCCTCTGGTGCAGAGGCTGATGTGACTGGCTCGGGGTTCTCTGTGGTGCGGAATATGTCGGAGCTATATAAAAATAGTGTATGCACCAGAGGAGCTTACACTCTAATGTCCCATCACAGTCGCACACTATTATATATTATATATATATATTATATATTTATGTAGCTCTGACATAATCTGTAGAGAAAATATTGAGCCGGGCACATCGGCCTTTGCACCAGAGGAGCTTACATTCTAATGTCCTACCACAGGCAGAGGCTGATGTGCCCAGCTTAATGTTTTTTCTACAGCATATATCGGAGCTCTATATAATAATATATAGAGTGTAAGCTCCTCTGGTGCACACAATCTACATTTTTATGCAGCTCTATTCCCCTCTGACGCCACGGGGAAGCCCCTGTGGCGTCAGAAGGGGGCGCGTCACCCGTTTACATCACCGGCTTGCCCCACCCTCAGCTATATAAGAACTGTCACCCAGAATAGGCATCAGTCGGCGGGAGCCTCCCGTGGAGGCGGAACGGTTGCGGCTTTTTTTTTTTTTTTTTTTTTTAATTTTTTTTCGGTCCGTTGGGCGGCGTGATAGAAGATGGATGGACATCGCTGGACGTTTTTATTTTTTAATAAAGGACTTGTCCCAAGCTGTCTCTTGTCTTTTACCATTTTTGACACTTTTTTTGTGAAAAGTTAGGGGTACAATGTACCCCATTTACCAATTCACACGGGGGGAGGCTGGGATCTGAGGGTCCCCTTGTTAAAGGGGCTTCCAGATTCCGATAAGCTCCCCGCCCACATATCCCCACAACCATCGGGCAAGGGTTGTGGGGATGAGGCCCTTGTCCCCATCAACATGGGGACAAGATGCTTTGGGTTCAGACCCCAAAGCACCCTCCCCGTGTTGAAGGCATGTGGCCGGGTACGGGAGGGAGGGGGGGGAGCGCTCTCTCGCCCCCCCCCCCCCCCCCCCTTTTTCCTGCGGCCTGCCAGGTTGCATGCTTGGATAAGGGTTTGGTATAGATTTTGGGAGGGACCCCAACGCCATTTTTTTTTAATTAATTTTATTTTTTTTTTGGCACAGGGTTCTCCTTCATTTCCATTCCAGACCTGAAGGACGCAATTTTTTTTTCTTCACATTTTTGGTTCGGGGTTCCCCTTAATATTCATACCAGACCCAAAGGGCCTGGTATTGGACTGGGGGACAGAACCCATGCCCTTCTTTTTTTTCAATTAGTTTTATCTGTATTGCCGAGACCCGACAATTCATTACAGCCGCGATCAGTTTTAAATGACAATTTTTCCTTTAGAAATATCATTTTGCTGTGGTACTGTTCTAAACACGGGAAACATGCGCCACTTTACAGGCATACTATAGACACCCCCCAGGCACGATATTTAAAGGAATATTTAATTTTTATTGTTTCACTTTAGGCATTAAAAAAAAAAAATCACTGCTCCTGAAAAAAAACGGACGTTTTTAAAAACAAAATGTTTGCATTGATACATGTCCCCTGGGGCAGGACCCGGGTCCCCAAACACTTTTTATGACAATAACTTGCATATAAGCCTTTAAAATGAGCACTTTTGATTTTTCATGTTAGTGTCCCATAGACTTTTATGGTGTTCCGGCGGCTTTCGAATTTGCCCCGAGCACCGCATATTGTTCAGTGTTCTCTGAACAACCAAATTTCGGCCTGAACTTTTGCTTGGGCCGAACCATTCTCCGATCCCTAGTGACCACACATGGACTGATCTTTTCACCGCAGCTGATTGGATCATTGCCATGGTCTATAGGGAAAGTGATAATAGACACTTTTTGGTATGGGAAGAGCTGATAATTGCCAGGGATTTTATTTTATTCTTCCCATTTATCAGTCCTTTTAGGTGAGCTGACCGCAAAGGGAGCAGATTTGTCATTATGCGTGGATTCCCCCATCAGCCGGGTCAGGCAGAAGATGACAGCGGGGTCCCACTGGTAGTGGAAATGCATCAAGGATTGGCAGATGTCTTGTCAGCTGTCATTCTTGGTGGAGCAACGGCCTGTAGTCAGCATTACTTTTCAGGGAGATAATGAGATGGTGGAAATGAAGAAGAATAATCGCGTGCAGATGGCGGGGTCATGTGACGTAGGAAGATGCTCGGTATCTGCGGACATAACTGGCGCTGTGAAGTGCTCAGAGTCTGGAGATGATCCTCTTAGTGGAAAGATGTGTGTTAACCCTTTATTGCCCTGCACAGTTGTCCTCTGGTGTCTCCTGGGTGAGGAAGGGGAGGGTGGCATTACCGTTGCACAGCTTTCATCCGTACTGAAAGCGGATCTTCACTGCATTAGAGCGCTACAAACCAAAAACATTAATTCATTTTTTTAATCAAAGTAAACTCCCCCCCATTCATCCATGTCTCCATGCTTTATTTCGCTATGAAATTGTTTTGAAAAACACCCCCCACCAGAATTTTGTGGTCACACCCCTGAGTCCAGGTTCAAGCCCCACCATCCAAGTGGACATAGTTAGATTATAAATATGCCAAGCAAAGCAAGGCCGTGCCCGAAGCGTGGCAAGCGAAGCGCGCCCACGAGGGGCCCTGTGGCAAAGTGGTGTCTTACAACAGTGTAGCTGAATGTGACGAAACACAGGCAGGAGAGTGTGCTTGGCTGAGAAGACCCCTCCTGAAGACTCCTGGGATGTATGACGTCATTTGCCAAGGCAAAAAACCAGGATGTAGCTGAAAAAGTTTAAAACCAGTAAATAAGATATACTTCCCTATCTATTTTACCAATTCTATTAGCATGAGGAGTAAAAATAATCAATGTTTTTGTACCGTATTGCTACGTACTTTGTCCTACCCCCTGTTCCTAGGGGTTGACTCACTTCTCTCTTTACCATGTAAACTTTGTTTCTTTCCTCAATAAAAACTTTTTGAACACGAAAAAAAATAATCAATGTTGATTGGGAGAGTGAAGTTCCACTTTGACCCCTTCACGATGATGTAACGCAAATATGTGGCCTTCGGCTTCAAGGGGTTGCCCCGGGGTGATGCCTGCAGCCGAACACATTACCCCGGTACCATTTTTTTTAGAGCGGACGGATGGCTTTCTTGTACTAACAAACGATGCGGCTAAGCAACCGCTCAACTGTTCCTACAGGCAGCAGGAGGAGAGGCCCCCCCCCCCGACCACCTTCTGCGGCTCACCCGGGCTCTCTGGTCCCACGAGAGCCCGGTGCCGGCTGGCTGGAGTCCCGAACAATGCCAACATCGGCTTTGATCGGGTATCAGATCTAATAACCCGGAAGCGATGTCATGACAACACTTCCAGTTAATTAAAGGTGCCAAATTTAAAAAAAAAATTGCAGTATTCAAAACAGCCAAACTTGACTATTTGAATGTTTTAAGGAGTGATTTAGGGTCTTATAAACCCCAGATCTCTCTATAAAGAGTACTTGTCACTGCCTATTACTCTTCACAGGGGATATTTACATTCCTTGTGACAGCAATAAAAGTGATAAAAATTAAAGGGACAGTGTAAAACTAAAATAATAAAATAACTTAAAGCGCCTCATCCCTCCGTGCTCGCACGCAAAAGAGAACACATATATAAGTTGCACCCGCAAATGTAAACACTGTTCAAACCACACATGCGAGGAATTGCTGCAATCGCTAGAGCGAGAGCAATAATTCTAGAACTAGACCTCCTCTGTAACTCTGAACTGGTAACCTGTAGAAATGTTTAAAGTGTCGCCTGTGGAGATTTTGAAGTACCGTAGTTTGTCGTCATTCCACGAGCATGTGCAATTTTAAAGCATGACCTGTTGAGTATTTATTTACTCGGCGTAACATCTTTCACATTATACAAAAAAAGGCTAACTTTTAGTGGGGGTGGTTTTTATTTATTTATTTATTTATTTATTTATTTTGGTTTTTTTCATTCCTGAAAGTGTATTTCTTCCAAAAAAAATGCATTTGAAAGACCACTGTGCAAACAGTTTTGCATAAAATATTGCAGTGGTCGCCATTTTATTCTCTAGGGTCTCTGCTAAAAATTATATTTATATATGAACAATTAGGTTAGTATTTTGAGACTAGGTTAGTGATGTAGCTGGGGGCCGACTTTCTTTTTTTCTTTCTTGCTTTTTTTTTTTTTTTTTTTTTTTTTTTATTTCAGGACCACACTGCTGCCCCTGGAGGAAGACTGTTTTTTGCATCCAGGGGTGGCACGCCTGGCCGCAGCTAGTTCTCCAGTTTGTATGCGCCCATAACGCGGTGCTCAGCCACGTTTGAGCGCCACAACCTATCCTTTCTTATTTGACCTAATGCAGGAACAGAGCATGGAACGCTCCCATTGCACAGTTGGATAAATGGCTGTATATTTAGGTTTTATCTGGGATATAGACCAGCGGCTCTGGATGTACATTTTGGTCAGGTTACGGGATTGGAATATTTCTGGACTCTCTTGCTGCTGTCACTCGCTCTGATATTTCTATGAGTGGAGCACGGAGGTGTTTTTGCTCTTCTCTCCCGTCCTTCCTTTGTGTAGTCATGCGTCTTCTTACATACAATGCGCATTCCTTCTACCAGCTGCGCCCGCTGAGAGGTGACACACCAGCTCTGCCTCTCCTCGCCATGGGGTGACGCGGTGACGCACTTCCAGGTGACCTCTGACCCCCTCCTAATAGGATTACGAATTAATCGCTGGTAAATCCTATTTACGTTTTCCTGAGCTGACAATTACAATCGATGGGGGATTGTGCAGAGAGGGGTTTCCGTTTGTCGCTTTTCTCTGCATAGCGGACTGGCCAAATATTTCCAGAGTTATGTAAGGAGTTACTCCGCATCCGTTATCGGAGTATTCCCTTCATTCCATGTTAGAAGAAATTCCAAAACAAAAACGTTTTTATTCTAAATTCCATATTAAAATGATGATAAATACACACTAGAAACTTACTGTGGATTGTTATCTGCAGCCTTGAGGCCGTCCACATCCCTCTCTGCTGAGTTGGGCAGAAATAAAATCCGCTCAGAGACCAGCTAGATTGATATATTGCTGGTTAGTGAGAGATAACAGGGGTTCCTGCTGGATTCTCAAAACTAAAGCAGAAGAGAGTCGCCTGCCCCGCTTTGTATGGGAAGATCATCCTGGGCTTTGTGACAGTACATGAGGATTTGAATGCCTGAGATCTTGACTGCATCTAAACACCGCAAACCAAACATACAATTTTTAATTCATTTTATTTATTCAAAGTGGCCATCTTGAGTAAGGGCAATTGATTCATGTAGCATTTACACCCTGGAATCCATCTGCCTTTGGCTCAAGCATGCATGCAGGAGGGTGTGCTTAGCTGAGAAAACCCCTCCTCCCGTCCTGAAAAACACCCCCACCTAGCATTTCTATCCTTTGCCATCTTAAGTAAGGGCAATTGATTCATGTAACCTTTACCCTCTGGAATCCACCTGCCTTTAGGGTGTGTGCGGGTGAGGCTGTGCTTGGCTGAGAAAACCCCTTACCTCCTGAAAAACACCCACCCCCCCCCCCCCCCCCCCCCCAGCATTTGTGGCCATCTTGAGTAAGGGCAAATGATTCATGTAGCAGAAAACCCCTCCTGAAGACTCCTGGGATGTATGACATTTGTCTAGGTAAGAAACCGGGGGGGGGGGGGGGGGGGGATTTCTGCATGAAGTCCAGTTATTGTACATAAAATGTTAGCAGGATGTCGGTGGTGTGTAGGAGAATGTTGTCCCCCCAGGTGGCAGGATGTCGGTGGTGTGTAGGAGAATGTTGTCCCCCCAGGTGGCAGGATGTCGGCGGTGTGTAGGAGAATGTTGTCCCCCCAGGTGGCAGGATGTCGGTGGTGTGTAGGAGAATGTTGTCCCCCCAGGTGGCAGGATGTCGGTGGTGTGTAGGAGAATGTTGTCCCCCCAGGTGGCAGGATGTCGGCGGTGTGTAGGAGAATGTTGTCCCCCCAGGTGGCAGGATGTCGGCGGTGTGTAGGAGAATGTTGTCCCTCCAGGTGGCAGGATGGCGGTGTGTAGGAGAATGTTGTCCCTCCAGGTGGCAGGATGTCAGCGGTGTGTAGGAGAATCTTGTCCCTCCAGGTGGCAGGATGTCGGCGTTGTGTAGGAGAATCTTGTCCCTCCAGGTGGTAGGATGTCGGCGGTGTGTAGGAGAATGTTGTCCCTCCAGGTGGTAGGATGTCTGCGGTGTGTCGGAGAATGTTGTCCCTCCTCTGCACACTCTCTTATGTTGGCGATAGATCAGTATATCTACAGGTATGATTTGTGAATCCTTTAAGTTCATACTGATGTCCTCTAAAAGGAACGATTCATTATTTATTTAAAATTTAAATAACGTATTTTAATATATGAAATCTTTATTATTTATGAATCATTTATTTGATAAATCATAACCTCTTTGTATTTGATTCCTGAATGGTATGCGCTTGGTGCTGCAATGCTCTCATGTAATGGAAATCTCGCTGTTCTGTGGACGTCTCCTACCCTGGTATGGCGACTTACGATCTCTCTCCTCCCCATGCAGGTCGGCAGCGGGTGGAGCAGTTGGCTGAGAACACGCGATACTTTAGGCGCCGCTTAGCCGAGATGGGCTTCATCATTTATGGCAACAGCGACTCACCGGTGGTCCCGTTGATGCTTTACATGCCAGCAAAGATCGGGTGAGTCTTTAGTGAGATGCAGCAGAGTGCTTTGTGTACGCCGGGTCCTGTGAGGGGACTGCAGATCCTCCAGAATTACACAGTGCGGCATTTCCTGTGCCGAGCAGAGCTTCTTCTGGTGGATCTGTAACATCTTTTTTTTAATGTTGCTTTTCTTAAGGAACTGCTGATCCACAGCAAGCAGTCATTAAAGTCCGGGGCCCGATCTGTACCACCAGCATTTTTAGAAAGCTTGATGATTACTGCCCACAAATTACAGAGCAGGGTTCCTTCAGGCTAGTGCCATAACAGTGGTCTTCATCTCTACTGATGAGGAATGACTGATCTGTCCCTGACTGATGTGAGCCAATATCATTGGAGGCCACTTCTCTGGGGGCATATGGTGGGGCTAGGGGGTCAGGGGACAGGTCCTGGTTATGTTTGATCCAGTAGAGTCAGGGTAGGGTGTGGATGTGATCTGATCATCCCCAAGGAAGGTAATGTATAAGGTTCTGAGAGATTGTGGCTCCCCCCACCCCTCGGATCAGAAGCAGTGACCCTGCCAGGTTCACAAGGCTGATCCCTCCTTTTTTTCCCCCACAGGGCATTTGGGCGAGAGATGCTAAAGAGGAATATTGGCGTAGTGGTTGTGGGATTTCCAGCCACCCCCATCATTGAATCCAGAGCTCGTTTCTGTGTGTCGGCTGCACATACCAGGGAGATGTTGGACCTGGTGAGTTTTCGGTGTCCTACCATCTTCTATTGTTGTCTATTGGGGTTTATTAAGTAGAAGTATTATTTAGTAACCGTAGTGTTCTCTATGCTCTCCTCCCTCATCCCATATAACGTTCTCCATCCTCTGTGCTCTCCTCCCTCATCCCGTATAATGTGCTCCCCTCCCTCATGCCCTATAATGTCCTCCATCCTCTGTGCTCTCCTCCCTCATGCCCTATAATGTCCTCCATCCTCTGTGCTCTCCTTCCTCATCCTGTAGAATGTCCTCCATCCTCTGTGCTCTCCTCCCTCATAATGTCCTCCATCCTCTGTGCTCTCCTCCCTCATAATGTCCTCCATCCTCTGTGCTCTCCTCCCTCATCCCCTATAATGTCCTACATCCTCTGTGCTCTCCTCCCTCATCCCGTAGAATGTCCTCCATCCTCTTTGCTCTCCTCCCTCATCCTATAGAACGTCATCCATCCCCTGTGTGCTCCTCCCTCTTCCTATATAATATCCTCCATCCTCTGTGTGCTCTTCCCTCTTCCTGTCTGGTGTCCCCTGTGCTCTTCCCTCTTCCCTCTTCCTGTCTGGTGTCCCCTGTGCTCTTCCCTCTTCCTGTCTGGTGTCCCCTGTGCTCTTCCCTCTTCCCTCTTCCTGTCTGGTGTCCCCTGTGCTCTTCCCTCTTCCTGTCTGGTGTCCCCTGTGCTCTTCCCTCTTCCCTCTTCCTGTCTGGTGTCCCCTGTGCTCTTCCCTCTTCCCTCTTCCTGTCTGGTGTCCCCTGCGCTCTTCCCTCTTCCTGTCTGGTGTCCTCTGCATCATCTTCATCCCTTTCTTTGAACTTCAACTGCTTGCACTCTGACCCCACACTCTTGTCTCCCCAGGCGCTTAACAAGATCAGTGAAGTCGGAGACCTCCTTCAGTTAAAGTACTCCCGCCATCACTTTGTGCCTCTCCTGGACCGGCCCTTTGATGAGACCACATATGAGGAGACTGAAGATTGATGTCCACTGGGTGGTCACTGAGACTCCTTGCGCTGGGCCACTTCCATCAGCTGGGTCCTCTATGCCGGGAGAGATGAGCTGTGTTCTGCCCTCTGTCCCCCTCCATCTGGGTGGAGATGTTACTTTTTATATATATGTATATTTTTTTTTTTTTCTTTTTATATATTATTTATTGGGATGGGACCATTGAAGACTGCACGTTTCCAAGTCTGAGGCTTCCCTGTTTGGCTCATTGGGATCCAGCTTCGCTCTGCGGAGAACCGATTCCTGGGGAGCTATTTACATCACTTCTACGTCTTTTAAAGCATTCATATCATCGCAACCAGCGCAGGCGATGGGAAACGGCACAGGTGCTAATAAGGTGCTGTTTGGAACGTCCCAACAATCGCTACCGCCGGCTTGTGGAGGGGCTGGAGATGTTTGGGGTCACTGGGGCGGATTGTCATCTATGGCCTCCCATCTTCATGTGTCTCCATGTCTCTTCCTCTGGAGGCGGCCATCTTTTCCCCTGTGGCTGTCTGTGTCTCTGGCAAGGCAGGTGTGGCCATAATTTACGTTGCGTCCCCTCAGTCTGGCACTGGAGTGACGCGCAACCAACACAGATGGCGGCATAAACCATTAATGTTACTTTTCTATTCTGAGAGTCAGCCTGGCTCAAAGTGGAGATTCCCGGGGGGGGGGGGGGCTACAAGGCCAGACACGTGGGACCAGAACACCGGGAATGGAGCGCCCCCTTGGCCCACCTTCCCAGATGATGTCACATTCCTGGCGCTGTGGGAGGGGCTTCGGCGACAGAGTGGCCTTAAACTAGACCGTTCTTTTTTCGGCATGATGTGATGACGGACCGAGCTGGAAGAACGGACTGATTATCTGACTTCTTTTATTCACAGTTTCTACAAACCCCTGGAAGTTGCTCATTGGTTAATGAACTTGGGTTCCTCTGACACCATCTCCGCTTTGGGGGGAGGGGGTTTGTCGGCTGCTAATAAATAAAAACACATTTATTTTCACTTCTTCTTCCGTCTCATTACTTTGGAAACCTGTCAAATCATGACCATAAAAAAAATAAAAAATCCTGGAAGCCCTCATCTGTGCACCCCTCTGAAGCTAGATTCACCCTGTTCTGTAAAAAAGTGAATCCTAGTTTTAGAGGGACAAACAGAGGATTTTACAGATAACAAATCATCAGGGAGTTAAAGTTTAAGGCTGAACTCTGCACAGGTATTCAAGTGTTACTAAACCCAGGAGCCTGCACTCACTATATCTGGTCTCCCACAGTACACAGAACATGGAAATGCAATTATAAACTGCTAAATACCTTTTCTAATCAGCAGTATATAGCAGTCTTGTGACTTCTATCAGTGTCTGGTTAAAGCTTGTAGGAAGAGTTTTCATTCTCCTCTGACTGTCCTATGAGGCTGCAAGACCCCCGACCCTTTGGACGGTGCTGATTGGCCCCTGTCAAAACTCTCTAACAATACACACCAAACTGAGCATGTGCAGCCTGTCCCCAACACTGTGTTCTATCAGGAGATGGATTGGGGACTGTGGAACAAGGGGGGGATCAGAGAAGACAGGATCAAACAGCCTTCTAATACAATGCAGAAGATTAACCCCTTAGGTTCCACAGTGAGTATATGCCTTATATATGCTTTACTGCATATACAGACTGACTTTATGGTTGTGGGTTTAGTAACACTTTAAATGCACAAAAAATGTCACTCTGTACTCACGGATTAATCAATGAATGTATTTTTTTTTTCAAGCATTGTAGGTACCTTAGTGTGACTTATATCAGCCTTTTGTAGTCCCTATATAGCTGAGCTCAGACTGGGTGAGGGGCGAAGCCAATCCTTTGGAGCCAATTGGCTGTGCTGGCATGCTTGTGTGCCAACAAATAGCTTGCTGAGAGCAGAGAGGTGAGCTCACCAGTTTGCTGCTTCTCCTTCACTGTCCAATCGCAGGGTGAGGAAGGGACGAGGCTTGTAGGTATTGAACTAAACTGTAGAAAAGTCAGGTCTCCTGCCCTGGTGTAGGCAGAGCTGTGTAAATCTCAGGGCTGGATGGATGTAAATTCAAATCCTTTGGCAGAAAAAAAAAAACAGCTGTTATAGATGCATCTATGAATTGTGCCTGGTGATGATGACCGGTACAGTTCAGAGGAAAGACGTAACGTGTAATTCCAGCTGAAAGCGAAGAAATCTACCAAAAATGTGATTTCTACCTGTTGGTGCCTATAGGACAGATGCAGGTAAGAATCTGTATGATCAATAGGACCACTTTCACCTGTAGGTTGCTGATGCCCAGGGGGCGGCGACCGCCATGGCTGTAATCACATGACCTGCACCAGTGATGTAGAAAGAGGTCAAAAATCTCCCAAGTTTCTTCTTTACGATTTATAAGCAAAAGATCTTTTTTTTTTTTTTTTGGATCTTTTGCTTAAATGTTTACTTCCACCCTGCATTGGAAGTGACGTCATGATATCGCTCTGGTCTTCCAAGACCATAGAGACGATCAAAGACTATCTAGTCCAGGGATCCTCAAAACTCTGATCTTCAGACATGACTCGGCATGATGGGAATTGTAGTTCCTGAACAACTAGAAGGGCCATAGTTTGAAGACCCCTGATCTAGTCTTCGATTGCCTTTTGGGAAGAGCCGGCTGCACCATAGGACCGTTTCTTGGGTGAGGAGGACGACGCCTCCAGCCGCTTCTGAAAGCGTTCCAGCTGCTCATGAGCTGCTTGTAATACTTTCATTAACCACTTGCCGACCAGCCACCGCAGTTTTACTGTGGCGGGTTGGCTTGGCTGGGCAAATCGACGTTACCTTACGTTGCTTCCCATTGTGGCCACTAGGGGCGAGCGCTTGATGCTGGAGGCACGCTCGCTGCCAGAGCCGATGCGAGTGCCCGGCAGGCGCGATGACCGCAATCGCTCGTGACAGAGCGAGAACCGGGGTCTGTGTAAAGACAGGTCCCGGTTCTTTCAGGGAAGAAGAGACTGATCATGTGTTCATGCAAAGTATGAACACCGATCTCTCTCTCTTCCCCTCCCCCTTCAGTTAGAACACACACAGGGAACACATTTAACCCCTTGATCGCCCCCTAGTGTTAACCCCTTTCCTGCCAGTGACATTTATACAGTAATCAATGCATTTTTATAGCACTGATCGCTGCAGTATAATTGTCAATGGTCCAAAAAAATGTCTGCTATGTCCGCTGCAATATCGCAGTTTTGAAAAAAATCGCAGATCACCCCCATTACTGGTAATAAAAAATTTTAAAAAATGCCATAAATCTATCCCCAATTTTGTAGACGCTATAACTTGCGCGAACCAATCAATATACTATACTATATACTTTATTCTCTCTCTCGATAGATAAATATAGATAGATAGATAGATATCGATATATAGATATATATAATATACTATAATTTTCAAAATTGTCGCTCTTCTTTTGTTTATAGCGCAAAAAATAAAAAACGCAGAGGTGATACCACCAAAAGTAAGCTCTATTTGTGGCCTGGTCACCGAATAGCCAAATCTTCTGGGGCTGAAGTGGTTAAAAAAAAACAGACGCCGCCTGTAAAAATAAAAAATAAAATCCCAGGATTGTGGCTGATATCTAGAGCCATAACACCCGGTATACCACTTCAAAGCCGCAACGTGTAGATACATACATATTGTGGTCTTGAAGTGGTTAAAGGGGTATTAAAAAAAATCCATACTGTATATACCTATATGGTTGCAGCATTGGTCCCCTCCCACTGGTCTGCACAGTGATGATGTCACTGCTACCTTTTACAAGGTAATATCTGGGTTTTCAAAGGCATTTTGGTGCACACAGGCTGGATGTATATCCTCTGTGGTTCTTGAGGAATGTTTTTTTATTTTATGTTTTTGTGCCCGGAATTTGGCTTTTAAAGCCGTACTAAACACAAAACCAAATCTTTATTGTATTGCAGCTTAACAACTCTTAGATGTGATGGCTGCATTAGTTTGTTTTTTTGTTTTTTTTTTTGGCTTTTCTTTTCTTTTTTTATATGGTGATCTGGCCAGTAAGTCTGTTTTTAAACAGAACAAGCTGTCCTGCAGATGTAGCAGTTAGAGAGGTGAGACAAACCATTTACCACTGAGAAGGGGGGAGCTTACAATGATCCACTTTTATTTAGGTACAGCCTTTATGACCCCTTTCACACTGGGGTCGCCTGTGTGTTAGTAGTAAAGTGCAGCTCATTTTAGCAGTGCTTTACTGCTGTTTAAGCGGCGCTTTTCAGCCATTAGTGGGGCGCTTTTAACACTAAAGAAGGGTGTTAAAAGTGCCCGTGTTTGTGGCGCTTCAAACGCGCTTTTCAGGCGCTTCGGTAGCGCTGCCCGTTCATTCCAATGTATGGGCGCGCTGTATACAGCGCTCCCAGACCGCCCCAAAGATGCGGCTTGCAGGACTTTTTCTCGAATCGTCTTCCAGGGCAGCATCCGAGAGATAGGCTCCTCCTCCCTAAAACAGGAAACACATTAGTCCACCATTATAAATTTCACACTCTTACCTGTGTGCCTCAGTTGTTTGTGTTTCCTCCGGACCCACAGGAGCTGCAAGAACGTTTGTTATTTTATTTTCACCTGTCTCTGTGCTTGTTGCAGGAGACCCCCTGCCAGCATCCCATACAGCCCAAGGGGCTTTGGGAGGGCGAGCAGGCGCAGCACTGGGCAACATTGCTCAAAGCCTGAGATTTCGCCCCTACTGAGGGGTCTGCAATCATCCCCCCAGGCTGCAGGAGGACTCTGTCATCCCCACCCCATGCCGCTGTTTAGGCCTGTGTATGCTTCCGCAAGCACCCCCCTCTGGCTTTCCGCAGAATCTGGAGCCCGCCAGGGGGGATGGATACATGCATAGATGGGCGCCCACCGCCGCCGCCGACCGCTGCAGCAGCAGCAGAGGGTCTAGCAGGGAGGGGTTTGCACCTTCTAAATTAGGTCCCTGGTGGCTGCGGCTGTCCCCCCAAACGAATCCGCCGCTCTCCGGGCGGCGCAGCAGCGTCCTCACCGCCACAGGCCGCTACAGGAAGTCGGGGGTGTACCAAGATGGCGCCGAGGAAGTTCCGCTTCCGGGTTGGCGGCCATTTTCCCGTAGTCTATCTACTGCGGAGATAGAGCAGGGACTCCTAGGGGCGGGAAGTTTAAAAAAAAAAAAAAAAAAAAAAGAGAAAACAGAATACAAATAGCAAATTTGTTCAATGCTACCCTTCACTACCAGCACAGTTACTCTACAATACAGCGGCATGTGCAGGTGTGTCCACCAACCTGCACGGGGTCAGCCGGGGGCGGGGCCGGAGCTTATGCAGGAAGCAGATAAAAAGGCCTCTAAGCAGAGGATCCTGGTGGCTGATCATGTCTGATGCTTCCCCACCCTGCCCTGCAGATCCTGCAAATCAGGACAGCTCCAAGGTAAGCCAGAATATTCTTGAATTATCTCTGTCTTAACCTCTTTACTGCCTATCTACAGGCAATTCCTTTGACTCACGGGGTTTTTCTTTGTTGTTCTCTATGCTCGCTTGCAGGCAAAGACCCCTGAGGAAAGGAAGGCTAAAGGCAAAACATGTGCCTCATGCAGCCACAGGCTTTCCCCAGATTGGAAAAAGCCCCTGTGTCAGAAATGCTTAGACAAAATGGTGGCAAAAGAATCCACAGGGATTTTTGAAAAACCTGCTCAATTCTTTTAAGAAAGAAATTCAGAGCACCATGGCACCACTACGCTCAGCTATAGAGAAATTAGAAACGCCAGCAAGTGTCGCTCAGGCCAGTATCCCATCTACCAGCGGAACACACATTCCAAGGGAGAACAAGGTACAGGCAGAACAAGAGGTGGATTCAGATGAATCTGAACAATCTGAATCAGAAGACGGTATCTGTTCAGACTCAGAGGAGGAAGATGACACGACAGACTGCAACCTGTTTCCTTCTGAGGACACAGACAGTCTTCTCAAAGCCATCACTGACACTCTAGGCATTAAAGAACAGAAAACCGCAGAACTCACTATGCATGACAGAATGTACAAAGGGCTCCAGCCCAAGAAGCCAAGAACGTTCCCGGTACACCAAACACTTAAAGACATAGTCAAAAAGGAATGGGAAGACCCAGAGAAAAAGCTTTTCATCCCCGCCACAATCAAACGCAGATACCCGTTTGCGGAAGCAGACACCAAAACCTGGGCTAAATGCCCCAAGGTGGATGCCTCTCTGGCAAAAATCACGAACAAATCGGACTTGGCTTTTGATGACGCAGGTACCCTCAGCGACCCCATGGACAAGAAAATAGAAGCTCTCCTGAAAAGGGCATGGGAAGCAGGGGCGGCAAACCTAAATCCGGCTATTGCTTCCACCTGCACAGCCCGAACCTTGCTAATCTGGCTAACCCAGCTGCAAGATCTATTGGAGAACGACACACCCAGGGAGGAACTAATTAAAACCATCCCCACACTAACTAGAGCGGCAGCTTTCTTGGCAGATGCTTCAGCAGAAACTGTCAGAATATCCTCTAGGACCACGGCACTACTAAACTCGGCCCGCAGAGCCCTGTGGTTAAAATCCTGGGGGGGGGATGCACCTTCCAAGAACCGTTTATGTGGCATACCATTCACTGGAGACCTACTGTTTGGTCCCGAACTAGAAACAGTCCTGGATAGGACTGCAGCAAAAAATAAGGGGTTCCCTCAAACCAAGAAGAGACAAGGGAAGGCGCCCTTTCGGCATTTCAAGAAATTCAATAAGCCAGGGGCAAAAAAGCACTGGGGTCAACAAAACAAGAAAGGCAAAAGTGAATTCATCCTCAAGCCTAATACCCAAAAGAACAAAAAACAATGACTGCCTTCAGGTGGGGGGCAGATTGGCGGCTTTCTCCCACCAATGGGAGGAGATAACAGAAAACAAATTCATACTGCGCACCATAACGGATGGTTACGCAATAGAATTCTCCAACCGCCCCCCAACCAAATACTTAGCGACCATGCTACCCAAGGACAGCAATCAAGCAAAGGTGTTTCTAGAATCCCTACAGAAACTATTAGATCAGAAGGTGATTTGTCACGTTCCCCAAGAGGAGGAACAAAAGGGCTTCTACTCACACATCTTCGCAAAAAGAAAACCCATCAGGCAAACTAAGGCTGATACTAAACCTCAAACCACTCAACCGAGGAATAAGATACAAGAGATTCAGAATGGAATCTATCTATTCAATCAGGAACATCCTACCGCAGGAGACATTCATGGCAACACTAGACTTACAGGATGCCTACCTACATGTCCCCATAAGGAAGGATCACCAAAAGTTTCTAAGGTTCGCAATCCAGGGGCCAGCAGCTACGCTGCACCTACAGTACACAGCTCTCCCCTTCGGAATCTCCTCGGCTCCAAGAATATTCTCAAAAATAATGGCGGAAGCGCTAAAAGGTCTAAGACAGGAGGGTATTGGAATAATACCATACTTAGACGACCTCCTGTTCTTTGCGGACTCAGCAGCAATCCTAGAAAACAACCTGCGCAAGAGTATGATCTATCTGCAAAACCTGGGATGGTTAATAAACGCAGAGAAATCGCAAATGATCCCAAGCCAGAGAGTAGTGTACCTGGGATACGTGCTGGACTCCAGACTGTCAAAAATTTTCCTAACAAAGGAAAAAGACGTAAAAATGACACAAGCAATTACGTCCCTGCTAAGGAACCATTCCACAACGATCAGGCACGGAATGTCCGTACTAGGACTGATGACGTCTTCCATTCCAGCCATCACCTGGGCACAAATTCACATGCGACCCTTACAGAACTACATTCTGTCCCAATGGGATGGCAGGCAAGCATCCCTAGAAAAATCCATTCCCGTCCCCGCCACAGTCAAACAAACACTCTACTGGTGGCTCAACCCACTTCGGGTCATCGAGGGGCGCAGATGGGCTCAAGTCAATCCAGTCAGCATCACCACCGATGCAAGCGCCCTAGGATGGGGAGCCCACATGGAAGGGCGGTTCTCGCAAGGGAAATGGACACCCAAATGGGCACAAGCCTCCTCAAACTTGAGAGAGCTGAAAGCTGTGGGGGAAGCGCTAAAAACCTTCAAGCCAGCATTACAGGGGAAGGATGTAAAGATACAATCAGACAAACGACAGTCGCATACCTAAACAGACAAGGGGGCACAAAATCCCAAAAACTGATGAGACTGACACAATCGATCCTACTGTGGACAGAAGTGAACATAAGATCGATATCCGGTATTCATCTAAAAGGAACAGACAATACAGTGGCAGATTTCCTGAGCCGGAAAACGATAAAACACACGGAATGGTCACTAAACCAAACAACCTTCACTCAAATCACCCAGAAGTGGGGAATACCCGAAGTAGACCTATTTTGCTTCCAGGGCGAACGCAAAATCTCTGATATTTTTCTCCCTGGACCCTACAGATGGCAACAGCGGGGTGGATGCTTTCAACCAAAACTGGAAATGGCATCTGTGCTATGCATTCCCTCCAACTGCCATAATCCCAAAAGTAATCCAAAAAATCAAGGCAGAGAAAACAACAGTAATACTAATAGCACCACACTGGCCCCAGAGAGCATGGTTCAGTCATTTAAAAAATCTCAGCATACAACCTCAGCTGACACTGACGGACCGCCCGGATCTACTGTCACAAGGCCCAGTCAACCATCCGAACCACAAAATCTTGAAGCTCTCGGCTTGGTTACTGAGAGGGTAAAACTCCAGAACAAAGGCCTGTCGGACAGAGTAATCAACACCATCTTAAACAGCAGAAAGCCGGTAACGAGAGCCATCTATGAGAAAATAAGGGAAAAAATTTGTTTCTTGGTACGAAGACAGACCAATCTCCAACGGTGGGATAATTCCAATAGTTTTGGACTTCCTACAAGATGGTGCAGACAAAAACATATCACCAAGTACCCTGAAAGTACAAGTTGCAGCACTTTCCTCGGTCATGGATACTAGACTAGCGGAAGACCCGCTGATAAGACGATTCCTCATAGCTCTTAAAAGATCCAAACCAGCCAAATTGTACAAAACTTCCACCTGGGACATGGGCACAGTACTTAAGGGCTTTCTCTCCCCTCCGTTTGAACCTATCGAGGACAGCTCAGACAAAAACCTCACGTTAAAAACTGCGCTCCTTCTGGCCTTAGTATCCGCCAGAAGAGTGAGTGAGATCCAAGCTCTATCTTCAATAGAACCATACTGTCTAATACATCTGGACAAGATAATTCTCTCTCCAGATCCGGCCTTTCTACCCAAGGTCTCTTCTACATTTCACAGAACCCAAAACATCGTCATACCCTCACTTCCAACAACCATGGATAGTAGGAAAAGAAACATTTACAGCAAACTTGATGTAAGGAACACGCTCATAGCGTATCTCGAAAGAACAAAAGAATGGCATAGAACGACCTCCCTCTTCATCCTCTATGCAGGAATCAACAGAGGGAAACCAGCTTCAAAAAGCACCATCAGCAGATGGATAAGGATGGCCATACAGATTACCTATAAGGCACAGAATCTCACTCCACCTAGTGAAATCAGAGCGCACTCAACTAGAGCCTGGGCAACCTCGGCCGCAGAGAAAGCAGGGGCAACTCCGGAGCAGATCTGCAGGGCAGCGACATGGTCGAGCTTCAGTACTTTCGCTAAGCACTACTGCATAGACCAGCTGTCTGACCAAGACCAAGCATTTGGTCGTAAAGTGCTCCAGTCTCTAACCCCACCCTAGTAAGTATTGCTTGATATATCCTCTCGGATGCTGCCCTGGAAGACGATTCGAGAAAACAGAGTTAGGTACCTGGTAACTCTTTTTCTAAGAAGTCTTCCAGGGCAGCACTAGTTCCCACCCTTGAAACAACAAAAACCAGGTACAGAGGGGGAGCTTGCAGCTTACAGGGAATTCCTTCGGTGCTTTAACATAACTGAGGCACACAGGTAAGAGTGTGAAATTTATAATGGTGGACTAATGTGTTTCCTGTTTTAGGGAGGAGGAGCCTATCTCTCGGATGCTGCCCTGGAAGACTTCTTAGAAAAAGAGTTACCAGGTACCTAACTCTGTTTTCTAACGTCCCACAAGGGCACCGCCCCCCAGTGTGAAAGCACACGGGCGGCATGGGAGGCAGTTTTCAGTCGCTTTACAGGCGCTATTTCTAGGGCTTAAACGCCTGAAAACTGCCTCAGTGTGAAAGGAGTCTATCCCAAAAGGATCTAAAAAGTGGCTGTAACTGCTTCTAATGGTACATGCTGGATGTATGAACAGCAGATATTCCTGGCAGAAAAAAAGTGTAAAAAAAAAAATGTTTTTAATTCAACGGAGAGTGGCATATACTGTATATGTGTATATGCATCTAATCACCGACCAGAAATGCAGAGTTTTTTTATTTTATTTTTTTTATTATTATTTTATGTATTTATTTGTTTTATTTTAATTTTATTTTTTTATTTATTTTTCTTTATTTGTATTTTTATTTTATTTATTTTTTATTTATTTGTTTGCAGCCACAATATCTGGTGAGCTGCAATATATGACATTTTGGGGTTTATTAATGCTTTATTGTTAAGAGCTGACAACACGTACAAAGCGATCGCTCATGTCAATCAGGAATAATGTTTGTTACAATGTCTCCAGCATGTCCACCAATCCGCATACAAAGTATCCACAGGAGGGCGTGTTCTTTACATTATTACAAATATTGTTTTGTAAAAAAAAAAAACATATGCAAAACAAATATTTTTCCTTTTACTATATTAATAGGATTTGATTTTTTTTTTCCCAATAAGTTTAAAAATCACCAAACGTCTGCTAATAATTATTTTTCCTAAATTTGGCGCATTGAGAATTCAACTATTCTGCAGAATTGAGATGTCAGATGAAGGAATTCCTCGCCATTCATCGTTCTGTGGATGTGGATGGATTTGTTCTCTATGGTAAAGAAGATCCCTCTGATCTTCCCACCATCTCCCTTTTTATCCATTGGCTGGGTGGACACCTAAAGAGAACCCGTCACCAACTGGGGAAAAGCACAGAAGAATTCATTATTAAGCGTTTTTTTTCCTTCCACACCTTTTCATTCGTTAACGATGAGCCTCTGAATTATTAGGAAATGTGACCGGGAAGCGCCAGACCTGCCCCCCCTCCCATATGTCATATTTACCGCCCCCTTCTGGGCGTGTCTACTGTTTGTGCTGCCCTTCATCTCTCTCCCCTCATTTGGGTGGGGTTCTAATTTACTGTATTTGCTGGCCCAGCTCCTCAAGCCCTGACCTTCCACTCTTTTTTTTTTGGTAAATGTCTACTACTGTCTCTGCTGCCCCAGCTACTCTGCCCCTCCCTTTCCTGGGAGTGTCTGTGCTGACCCAGCTACTCTGCCCCTCCCTTTCCTGGGAGTGTCTGTGCTGACCTAGCTCTGCCCTTCACTGTTATCTCCCCTCTTTGGAGAGTTTCTTATTACTGTATATGCTGTTCCCAGCTCCTCTGCCCCTCTTTTGTAAGTGTCTAATGTCTGCCCAGCCCCCTCTCCTCTGTGAGTGTCTATTACAGGTGCTGGCCCAGCTCCTCCACCCCTCACCTCTCTCCCCTCCTTCTGGGAGTGTGTGTGCTGACCCATCTCCTGCTCCCCCCTTTTTTCTGGGAAGTTCCAATATATGTGCTGGCCCAGCTCCTCTGCCCTTCACCTCTCCCCTCTTATGGGAGAATCTACTGTCCATGCTGACCCATCTACTCCTCCTCTCCTCCTTTTCTTGGAGTACCTACTATATGTGCTGGCCCAGCTCCTCTGCCCTTCACCTCTCTCCCCTCTTATAGGAGTATCTACTGTCCATGCTGACCCATCTACTCCCCCCCCCCCCCTCCTTTTCTTGGAGCATCTACTATATGTGCTGGCCCAGCTCCTCTGCTTCTCCCCTCCACCGCTTTCTCTGGGAGTCTCTAGTCGTTGCCTGTGCTGGGCCAGCTCCCCCATCCCTCATTTCTCTCTATAGCATTTTATCAATCCTATTAGCTCCTGGCCCAGTGCAGTGCTGGGAAAAGTGTAATTGGTCCCTGTAGAAAGGAATTGTTTTTTTTCACTGTGGCTTATGGGTAGTACCGACCAATCAGAAGCTGTACTTTACTTTCGCAGAGAATAAAACATGAAAGTGATTAATTGCTTTGGATAAAATATTATTTCCTCCTGCCCAACTCCCAATCCCACCGCTCCACCAAATCGCCATTGGAAGGAGAACTAAGATCTTGTTTAACTGCTTGCCGCCCGCCCCACCGTCAAATGACAGCAGGGCGGTGCGGCTCTTGAGAGTAGTCGTTCTGGGACGCCGTCATATGACGGCGTCCCAGAACGACTACTCTCGCACGCCCAGTGATCGCGGCCTCGCTGTGTTGCTAGGACACGGCGCGACCCCAATCTGTGTAAAGAGCCGCATCTGCGGCTTTTTAACCATGTGATCAGTTGTGTCCAATCACAGCCAGTCACATGTGAACACGGAGATGTCGGTAATCGGCTCTCCTTGCCTCACACTGACAGCGTGTGTGGCGAGGAGAGGAGAGCCGATCAGCGGCATCTTCTCACAGGGGACAGGTAGGAATGTAATCAGTGCCCTGATAACAATAAAGAAATATACTGTCACAATACAGTCCCACCAATCAGTGCCCATTAGCCATGCCAGTCAGTGCTACCCATCTGTACCGCCTATCCATGCCGCCTATCACTGCCCATAAGTGCCACCTAATCAGTGCCGCCTCATCAATGCCCACCAGTTCAGCCTATCAGTGGAAGTAAAAAATTGCTTAGCTACAAAATTTACTGACAGAAAAAAAGTAAAAAACATTTTTTTTTCAAAATTTTTGGTCTTTTTTTTTTTTTTTGTAAAAAATAAAAATCCCAGCAGTGATTAAATACCACCAAAAGAAAGCTCTATTGGTGTGAAGAAAATGATAAAAAATATGTTTGGGTGCAGTGTAGCACGACCGCGCAATTGTCATTCAAAGTGCGACAGTGCTGAAAGCTGAAAAATGGCCTGGGCAGGAAGGGGGTGTAAGTCCCTGGTAGGCAAGTGGTTAATAAATGAGCTATCAGTGTGCCAGAGGAAGTGGTCCAGCCATGACACACAATGCACATTCTCCAACCTTAACACCCCGCCCCAGAAATTGATCGCAGCAGCTGATTGGCTGTGTTGGCTCTTTTCGCTCCACCCACAGACACTCTAAGGTTTGCCCACTGGCAGCTCCAGCTCCGCCCCCGAAGATAGATCTGGGCGGGGTCGACTGTTTAAGGCTTGCCCACTGAGAGCTCTGGCCCCGCCCCCGAGCACATGTGTGGGCGGGGTCACAGGCAGCGGACAGAGCGGCTCCTCCCCGGGTCACAGAGATCTTCCCCCAGTAGAGGAGGATGTAAAGCGGGACTCAGGGGGTCAGTGTTGGGGGAGGGGAGGTGTCTTCTCTCAGGATTTCCCCATCCCCGGTCCACAGAGCGATCCCCCCGCACACGTGACCGCCCTCTCCGTCTATTCTGACCCCGCCCCCCGAGAATGACGTCACCCTGCCTAACCCCGCCCCGCCTCCAGAGATGGGCGCAGAGTGACCCGGCCGGGTGATCAGTGATGTGGGGCGCCATCCTCATCCTCTTCTTCCTGAGCTGCCGACTGGACACCCTCCCAGGGGCCCCTCCCGCCCGCCCGGGGCCCCACCAGGTGAGCCGTACACTAATAATACCGACTTATCACTCCGTCCGGAGAGAGAGAGAGAGAGAGAGGAGGATGTCATGGGGGAGGGGGAGAGTGACCGAGGAGGAGGATGATAATAGATGTGTGATGAGGATGATGATGAATATGATGATGACTTGTGATGAGGATGATGATGATAATAGATGTGTGATGAGGATGATGATAATGATGTTTTGTGATGAGGATGATGATGATAGACATGTGATGAGAATGATGATGATAGACATGTGATGAGGAGGATGATGATGATAGACACGTGATTAGGATGATGATGATAGATGTGTGATGAGGATGATGATGACAATGTGATGATGATGATAGACATGTGATGATGAGGATGATGATGATTATAGACATGTGATTAGGATGATGATAGATGTGTGATGAGGATGATGATGATGACAATGTGATGAGGATGATGATGACAAGTGATGATGATAGACGTGATGATGATAGACATGTGATGATGAGAATGATGATGATGAGGACGTGATGAGGATAGTTAAGGAAAGAGAGGAAGACATTTGATGACAGAGGAATGAGGATGGGGAAGATAATAATGGATAGAAGGATGATGAGGACAGAGATGACAGGAGGGATAATGTACAATTAAAGGGGAAATAGAGAAAAGTGAGGATGATGATGATGTTGATAGTAGAGAAGACACAAATAAGGATGATAAATAATAATGATGAGGATGATCTAACAGTAGAAAATAGTAAGGATAATGACGAGGATGATGATGACAATACAAAGAGTAATAAAGATGGTGATGATGAGGATTGTGATGACAGTAGAGGATAGTGATAAGGATGATAAATGAGGATGATGAGAGTAGAAAGATAGAGATGAGGATGATAAATATTGGTGAGGATGATGATCACGATGAGTATAATGATGGTGAGGATAGGGATGCCAGTATAGAGATTACTGATAAGGATGAGGATGATGATGATGGTGAGAATAAGGATGATGGCAGTGGAAAAGATAAAGATGCAGATGATAAATAATGAGGATGATGAAAATACAGAGAATACTGATAAGGATGAAGGGGATGAGGATGATGATGATAACAGTAGACAGGATACATGAGAATGGTAAATAATGTTGAGGATGATGATGACAGTAGAGAGGGGGATGGTGAGGATGGGGATGATGAAGGGGGGATGATGAAGGGGGTGATGGTGATGACAGTAGAGAGGGGGATGGAGATGATAATGATAAGGATGATGAAGGGGGTGATGGTGATGATAAGGATGATGAAGGGGGATGGGGATTCTTCTATTACACTGGTGAATATTGTATGGTATATATAGAACATCCCTTTGTTGGGATCCTCCTCTCCATCTTATTCTTGATGTAACCATCACATTGTTGCTCTTATCTGCTGTAATTACTTTACTATTAATAAAAACTTTGTAAAAGATAAAGGGGGGTGGGGAATGACGGGCGGATAAATATGAGGATGGTACATTTTAGTGAGGATGATGATGACAGCAGAGGGGATGATGAAGGGGTGATGGTGATGGTGATGAGGATGAGGTGGACACGCATTCTTTGACAACTGATTGATTTCCTTCCTATTCGATCTCTTCAAGTGGATTAATAGTTAGGATGGATGGATAGGAAGGAAGGATGGATGGGAAGGATGGATGGGAAGGATGGATGGATGGGAAGGATGGAAGGGAAGGATGGATGGATGGGATGGATGAATGGGAAGGATGGATGGATGTATGAATAGGATGGATGGATAGAATGGATGGATGGATTGGATGGATGGATGGGAAGGATTGATGGATGGATGGGAAGGATGGATGGATGGGAAGGATGGATGGATGGGAAGGAAGGATGGATGGGATGGATAGGATGGATGGGAAGCATGGATGGATGGATGGGAAGGATAGATAGGATAGATGGATGGGATGGATGGATGGGAAGGATAGATAGGATAGATGGATGGGATGGATGGATGGGAAGGATGGATAGGATGGGAAGGATGGATGGATAGGATGATGGATATGATGGATGGATGGGAAGGATGGAAGGATGGATAGGATGAGATGGATAGGATGGATTGGATAGATGGGTAGGATGGATGGGAAGGATGGACAGATTGATAGATAGGATGGATGGATGGGAAGGATGGATGGATGTGAAGGATGGATGGAAAGGATGGATGATATGGATGGATGGATGGATGGGAAGGATGGATGGGAAGGATGGGATGGATGGATGGGATGGATGGATGGATAGGATGGATGGGAAGGATGGATGGGAAGGATGGATGGATAGGATGGATGGATAGGAAGGATGGATAGGATGGATGGATCGGATGGATGGATGGGATGGGAAGGATGGATGGATAGGATGTATTCATGGGAAGGATGGATGGATGGGAAGGATGGATGGATGGGAAGGATAGATTGATGGATAGGATGGATGGATGGTTGGATGGATGGGAAGGATGGATAGGATGGATGGGAAGGATGGATAGGATGGATGGGATGGATGGATGGGAAGGATGGATGGATAGGATGGGATGGATGGATGGATTGGATGAATGGGATCGATGGGAAGGATGGATGGGATGGAAGGATGGGATGAATGGGATGGATGGATGGATGGGAAGGATGGATGGGATGGATGGATAGGATGGATGGGAAGGATGGATGGAATGGATGGGTTGGATGGATGGGAAGGATAGATAGATAGGATAGTTGGATGGGAAGGATGGATAGGATGGATGGGATGGATGGATGGATGGGAAGGATGCACGGGATAGATGGATGGATGGGAAGGATGGATGGATGGGAAGGATGGATGGATGGATGGATGGGAAGGATGGATGGATAGGATGGATGGGAAGGATGGATGGATGGGATGGATGGATGGATGGGAAAGATGGATGGATGGGATGGATGGATAGGATGGGATGGATGGATGGATAGGATGGGAAGGATGGATGGATGTATGGAAGGGATGGATGGATGGGATGGATGGATAGGATGAGAAGGATGGATGGATGGAAGGGATGGATGGATGGATGGATTGGATGGATGGATGGATGGATGGATAGGATGGATGGGAAGGATAGATGGGATGGATGGGTTGGATGGATGGGAAGGATAGATGGATGGGATGGATGGGATGGATGGGAAGGATGGATAGGATGGATGGGATGGATGGATAGGATGGGAAGGATGGATGGATGGAAGGGATGGATGGATAGGATAGGAAGGATGGATGGATGGATGGGATGAGAAGGATGGATGGATGGAAGGGATGGATGGATGGATAGATGGGAAGGATGGATGGATGGATAGGATGGGAAGGATGGATGGATGGAAGGGATGGATGGATGGGAAGGATGGATGGATGGATGGATGGATAGGATGGGAAGGATGGATGGATGGATAGGATGAGAAGGATGGATGGATGGAAGTGATGGATGGATGGGAAGGATGGATGGGATGGATGGGTTGGATGGATGGGAAGGATAGATAGATAGGATGGATAGGATGGATGGGATGGATGGATGGATGGATGGATGGATGGGAAGGATGCATGGGATAGATGGATGGAAGGGAAGGATGGATGGATGGGATGGATGGGAAGGATGGATGGATAGGATGGATGGGAAGGATGGATGGATGGATAGGATGAGAAGGATGGATGGGATGGATGGATAGATGGGAAGGATGGATGGATGGATGGATGGAAGGGATGGATGGATGGGAAGGATGGATGGATGGATGGGATGGATGGGATGGATGGATAGATGGGAAGGATGGATGGATGGATGAGAAGGATGGATGGATGGGACACAGGGAAGTGGATTGATCACATGTCTCCTTCCATCATTGATGGATGGAAATGGAACGTATTCACAAGTGAAGTATCTCAGTGATGAATACAATTATATTATTCCCCGGTCAATCAGCTCAGCCTCATGGAAATGAAATGTATGACAGTAGAGAGGGGGATGGGGATGATGAAGGGGGGATGGTGATGACAGTATAGAGGGTGATAATGATGATGGGGATGATGAAGGGGGATGGTAATGATGAGGATGGGGATGATGAAGGGGGATGGTGATGACAGTAGAGAGGGTAATGATGAGGATGGGGATGATGAAGGGGGATGGTGATGACAATGGATAGGTGGTCCTGGTACTCCCATAGTGGTTTGGAAGGATTCCAGTCTCTGTCATCTGTCTTCTCCTGATATGCCCATCTGAGCTGTGGGATTGGATTGCAAGCTCCTGGGGCAAGTACTTTGTATCAGCTGACCTGGGGTGTATTAGAGTGTAAGCTCCTGGGATGAGTGCTGACATTGTTCTCTCTGTACAGGACAGACAGAGATCAGAGGTGAACCCAGGGAGCCGAGAACAGACATCACACAGGACAGACCAAAGTCAGGAGGAGGCGGCACCATTCATCCTGGACCTGCAGAGCCTATCAGGGGCCAACCTGACCTCTGAGAACCCCAACATCCAGGTGAGACCCCAACACACCCAACCAATGGGGGGGGGGCATCACTGAACCATCACCACAGCAACAACCATAACCAAGGGGACCATATATCTTATATCTGGAGAGCGGTGATGTCACTCTGTATAATATATCTTATATGCGGAGAGCGGTGATGTCACTCTGTATAATATATCTTATATCCGGAGAGTGGTGATGTCACTCTGTATAATATATCTTATATGCGGAGAGCGGTGATGTCACTGTGTATAATTTATCTTATATCCGGAGAGTGGTGATGTCACTCCCGTATAATATATCTTATATCCGGAGAGCGGTGATGTCACGGTGTGTATTTCGGGGTCACTGTCGCGGTTCTTGTCCCCCAGGTGACGATTGAGGTGGATCCGGCGTCTCAGGCGGAGGTGGAATTGGATTTGTCGGATACGCGGACGGACTGGGCGGACCCGAATTGGGTGTCTCAGCATGAGCTCTTCTGGCCGCTCTTCTGGGAGTACAATGACATCCCTGGTGGGGAGACTTCCACCCCGGGCCCCTCGGGGTCAGAGATTGTGGGCGACTATTCCTCGCAGTATGAATGGGAGGACAACATCCTGAGCGGTCGAGATCCCAATGGAGAGAACTGGATCTCGGAGGACAAATATCATTACGGTGAGTCCCCAGAATACCCCAATCACACCAGAGGATGGGAGTACTGTGACCCCGCCCACTGAAAGGTGACAGAGGGGGAGGTATGAGACTTGGAGCCTGACTCCTCCCACTACTGGGTAACCTAGGGGGGAGGTATGAGGCATGGGGTCTGACTCCTCCCAGTCATGAGGTTTGCTCTCCCCCGCCCTTTTAGGGTGATTTATGACAAGCTTTTGTTGTTGCTGGGCAGATTACGAGGAGGAGGAGTGGAGTTCTTGGTCTCCATGTAGCGCTACCTGCGGTCACCCCAGCCAGAAACGCACGCGCTCCTGCGGATATTCCTGCACCGCCACCGAATCCCGTGTGTGTGACCTGCTGCCGTGCCCAGGTGAGCTCTGTGACCCCGCCCCCAATTTCCAGCTCCGCCTATTACTTTTTTTCTTTAAATTATTTATTTAATGGTAAGCGACATACAATAATGCGATAACTTCACAGGATATTCGGTACAAACAGTTTAGGATATATAGGAACAGTAACTGAAAATATCTGTACTAGGAGTTATCTCTGTCAACCTTGGAGAGTTCCGGTATAGAAACGTAGGGGAAGAATAATGCGGAGTGTCCAGCTGGGGTCAAAACATACCAATTGTTTAATTAGAAAGGAGCAAGTGAACATAGGGGGGAAAAAGAAAGGAAAGAGGAAAAAGGTAGAGAGAAAGTGAGAAAGAGAAATGAAGGAGAAGGGAGAGAAGGTAGTTATTATAGTGGGAGAGGTAGATGAGGGCTGGGGGTTTATGGGTAAGGGGGGGCAGGGCCGTCTTTAATATTGATTGGACCCTGGGCAAAAATTTTCTTGCTCCCCCCAAGCAATTTCACTCTCCACCTGCTCTGAGACATACAATAAATTGCAGCTAGACATTCAGTTTACTGTATCAGATCAGGCAGCAATTGGAATTGGTTGCCAGCGGTTACAGCACATCATTACAGCTTACTGACTAGTTGCTAGAGGTTACAGCACACATTAAGGCTCACTGATTAGTTGCTAGAGGTTACAGCAAATGATTTCTGCTTGTTAATTGGTTGCTAGAGATTACTGTACAGTAATACTGCTCACGGATTGGTTGCTAGAGGTTACAGCACATCATCTCTTCACTGCAGGGGAGCATGATATGCATATGAATGCCGCCTTTTTTTACATATCAATGCCGCCGGTCTAGTGCCGGACTATGAATCGCGGAGGTATTCCTCTGAAAAGCGATAGAGGGTCCAGTGAAACCATCTGGTCTTATGTTCCTCCGATTTATCCCGGATTGTGGCAGTTAGGTCTTCCATCTGTTCAATATCATTAACCATTGTGAACCATTGGGCCACTGTAGGGGGGGCTCTGCTGCTTCCATTGGCTCGGTATACAAGCTCTAGCAGCGTTAAGGAGGTGTTTAAGTAGAGTATTTGTTGTAGCGCTTTCTGGACATGGGAGTGAGGTTTAGGAGCACAGCAGCCGGGTCATTGGTTAGAGAAATGTCTGTGAATTTGTGGATGAGTCGGAGGACTGGTTGCCAGAAGCTTTGAAGTCTGGGCCATTCCCAGAAAATGTGAAGAATGGTACCAGGGTGTTGCTCGCAACACCAACAGCGGTCCGCTTGATTGGGGAATATTTTGGCCAATACGGACGGAGTTCAGTACCAGCGTGTCGTCAGTTTGTAGGAAATTTCCTGGTATTTGCTACATAGTGATGATTTATGTGCGAAGAAGAGTATACGCTCTTTTTGTGGCGCAGTGAAAGTGGTTCGTAAGTCTCTTTCCCACTTTGCAAGGAAAGGAGGGTCTGAGTTAGATTGTGTCCAGCAGAGTTTTGTATGAATCCGCCTATTACTTTTGATGTGGAATATCTGTCTTGGTGCTCAGTGATGTCATATTATAGTTATTCTCTGGGGTGCCCCTTTATATGACTTCTACTTTGTGACTCCGCAGGGGAGGACAACGCCGAGAACTCCACCCTCTTGTGGGAGACATTGGCCAGCAGGGGAACTCCGGCTCCAGATAGTGGTGAGATTTCTACTGCCATCCTGTTCTATATCCTCATCCTCTGCACTCACCCCCCCCCCCCCCCCCCCCCTCATATCTCATACTCATCTCCCTAATATCTCATACTCATCTCCCTCCTATGCCACCCTCATATCTCATACTCATCTCCCCCTATGCCACCCTCATATTTCATACTCATCTCCCCCTATGCCACCCTCATATCTCATACTCATCTCCCCCTATGCCACCCTCATATCTCATACTCATCTCCCCCCTATGCCACCCTCGTATCTCATACTCATCTCCCCCCTATGCCACCCTCTTATCTCATACTCTTCTCCCCCCTATGCCACCCTCATATCTCATACTCTTCTCCCCCCTATGCCACCCTCGTATCTCATATTCTTCTCCCCCCTATGCCACCCTCGTATCTCATACTCTTCTCCCCCCTATGCCACCCTCGTATCTTATACTCTTATCCCCCCTATGCCACCCTCGTATCTCATACTCTTCTCCCCCTATGCCACCCTCGTATCTCATACTCTTCTCCCCCTATGCCACCCTCATACTCATCTCCCTCATCTCATACTTTTCTCCCCCCTATGCCCCCCTCGTATCTCATACTCTTATCCCCCCTATGCCACCCTCGTATCTCATACTCGTCTCCCCCCTATGCCACCCTCGTATCTCATACTCTTCTCCCCCCTGTGCCACCCTCGTATCTCATACTCTTCTCCCCCCTGTGCCACCTTCGTATCTCATACTCTTCTCCCCCCTGTGCCACCCTCGTATCTCATACTCTTCTCCCCCCTGTGCCACCCTCGTATCTCATACTCTTCTCCCCCCTGTGCCACCCTCGTATCTCATACTCTTCTCCCCCCTGTGCCACCCTCGTATCTCATACTGGTCTCCCCCTATGCCACCCTCGTATCTCATACTCGTCTCCTCCTATGCCACCCTCATATCTCATACTCTTCTCCCCCTATGCCATTCTCGTATCTCCTACTCGTCTCCCCCTATGCTACCCTCGTATCTCCTACTCGTCTCCCCCTATGCCACCCTCGTATCTCCTACTCGTCTCCCCCTATGCTACCCTCGTATCTCCTACTCATCTCCCCCATGCCACCCTGGTATCTCATACTCGTCTCCCCCTATGCCACCCTCATACCTTTGTCTTTTCTCACCCTCAGCTCACCTGGACAGCTGCGATCGTTGGCTCACCTGTAAGAGTGAATTCCTCAGTAACTATTTGCACCGGGTGTTAACAGAATTGCCCAGTTGCCCCTGCTCTTACCCCTCGGAGGCCGTCTACAGCTCGCTGGTGCTGCGGGATGAGAAGTTGGCGCGCAGTTTCCGGTGGAGGGACGCGAGTGGCAATCGGGAGAGGCTGGACATCTACAATCCGGGCGCACGCTTCTGTCTGCGCTCTTTACTCACCCGGGACAGCAGCAGCCTGGGGGCTCAGCACTGCTGCTATGACCATTCCCTCAAACTGGTAACGCGCGGGCACGCCGCCGCCATCCCCAACCTCATCAGCGCCGACTTCTCCCCCGAACTTCACCACAAGGCCGATGTGCTGCCCTGGATCCTGTGTAAGGGCGACTGGAGCCGAATCCACTCCCTGCGCCCCCCAAACAACGGCCGGGGCTGTCCGGAGAACCCCCCTGAGGAGGAGTACCTGGCCCAGCTCCAGGAGGCCCGCGAATTCTAGGCCCGGCCGAGGACCTGTGGTGTGGGACTTAGCAAGGACTGCGGAGGAGAGCGGGGATGGGGATCAGAGCGGAGTTGTAATATATTCAAATCCATTTCTATACAAATTTTATATCATCAGAATGGTGTCTCTTTCCTCTGTCCGGCGACGTGTCATCGATCAATTGGCCTGAAATAGAAACTGTCTAGATTGCCCAGGGCTGGTAAGATTAATCATTTCCTTTAGATGGTTCCTGCAAGCAACAGACAGTTCTTATTTCAGGTTCACACAGCTCAAATATGGTGGAGCACGTGGGGGTAGATATGCATCAGATCTAGATATCCAATAATGTTGTGAGGGATTTTCACTTTGTTAATACTACAGAACACACTCCTGAAGCTCCTCTGTGGTCCAGCAGTATAATAGCGCCACCTTGTGGCCACACTCACCTGTAAAGCTCTGTAGAATGCACTGCAGAGGCTCCTCTTGTGTTCTTGAAGTGTAATAGCACCACCCTGTGGCCACACTTAGTTGTCACTCTCTATAGGACAGCTGCAAAAGCTCCTAGTGTTACTGCAGCGCCACCCTGTGGCCACACTCGCTTGACAGTTTCTGTAGAACATACTCACGAGGCTCCGCTTGTGTTCCTGCAGTATAATAGCGCCACCCTGTGGCCACACTCACCTGTCAGTTTCTGCAGAACACACTACAGAGGCTTCTCTTGTGTTCTTGCCGTGTAATAGCACCACCCTGTGGCCACACTTAACTTTCAATCTTTATATAGGACACGAAGCAGAAGCTCCTAGTGTTCCTGCAGTATAATAGCGCCAGTCTTTAGCCATATCCAAACAGTTCAATTTTTATTTTTTTTTATTTTATAATACACCAGGGATATGCAATTAGTGGACCTCCAGCTGTTGCAGAACTACAAGTCCCATGAGGCATAGCAAGACTCTGACAGCCACAAGCATGACACCCAGAGGCAGAGGCATGATGGGAATTGTAGTTTTGCAACAGCTGGAGGTCCGCTAATTGCATATCCCTGTAATACACACTCCAGAAGCTGTTCTTTTGCTGTAAACTAGCGCCACCCTGTGGTCATATACAAGTTAGCATATTAATATAGAACACATTCCAGAACCTAGTCCATGTTCCTGCAACATAATAGTGCCACCCAATGGCCACATGCATCCAATTGATGCATTTTTTTTTTTTTTTTATTATTATAGAAGACAGGGTAGCATGATTATACTACAGGAACACAAAAGCTTATGGAGTGTGTTCTACTGTATAAATATTAATGTTATAAATCTCTAATGTAATGCTATAGTAAAATATATTTGATTGATAGAGATATCTCTATCAATCATAAACTGGATGTATGCGGCAGCTGGGTGGCACCATTGTACTGCAGGAGTACAGCTTCTGGAGGGATTATAATAAATACTAGAAAAGCTACAATTTCTGGGGAAATTGTGAAAGTGTTCTTGCCTCTACAACTGGAGTGGGCGGAGTAACTGGGTGGGGTGGAGTGGCTTGAGTAACTGTGAAAAGTGTTAAAAAGCTTAATATTTTAAAAAGTATAAATAGTAGTAAAAAAGTTCCATCATTCGCTGAAAGAGCTGAACATTTTTTTCAAAAGTAATTTTTTTTTTCAAAAATGAATTTTTTTTATTCAAAAATGATTTTTTTTTTTCTTCAAAAATGAATTTTTTTTTCTTCAAAAATGAATTTTTTTTTTCAAAAGTAATTTTTTTTTTTAAAGTAATTTTTTTTTCAAAAATAATTCTTTTTTTCAAATATATTTTTTTTTTCAAAAATAATTTTTTTTTTTAAAAGTAATTTTTTTTTCAAAAATATTTTTTTTTTTCAAAAATAATTTTTTTTTTTTCAAAAATAATTTTTTTTTTTCAAAAATATTTTTTTTTTTTTCAAAAATGATTTTTTTTTTTTTAATTATTTTTTTATTTTTTTCAAAAATTATTTTTTTTTTTCAAAAATATTTTTTTTTTTACATGGGGCGGTCATAATGTTTTGGCTGATCATGGGGTGGTCATAATGTTTTGGCTGATCATGGGGTTGTCAGCTTTTGTCACCTCCCACTCTAGTTTTGAACATTTCGCCATTCATTCCTATGGGACCAATTTCGCCGCAAAAACGTCATTTCGTGGACCATTCGGCGAAACATTCCACAAAGTAATAACACACCAATCGGGAACAATCCGCTCGTTTCGGTATATTACTTGTCTCTGTAGTGTGAAAACTGTGGGAGGAGTCTACAAGCATTATCAAGTCTAGCAGATGAAGTCACATGCATTTGGGGTGTCTCAGCATCTTGTGTTTACAACCACTGTTTCCTAGCAACGCTCATGCCCTGTTTATGCTTCCCAAATACTACTTCATCAAAACAGCCCCATCAGAATTAACCCATCAAAACTGCCCCATCATATTCCTCTATTATAAATCAGTACATGGTGTGTCTGTCCCCTCCCCCGGGCTCTGTAATCAGCTGAGATGCTCCAGCCACCTCCCCCCCTGTGTATAACAGAAGCTTTGGTAACCATGGCAACAAAACAAACACAGTACACGCTGATTAATGGCTAAAATTTCCTGAAATGACCTCTAAACAAATGGCCGTATTTTAAAAACTATACATCCTACAGCGAAGATCTTTATATTGTGAGAATCACAAGACCCAGACCTAGATTTTGATGTATAGTATGTCTCTGAAATATTAAAAATGAAGGCACGGTCACAGTTTAGAAATTGCCCTTCAAATTTGAAGGGGCTAGAGTGTAGTTTCAATGAATGTCAATGGACGGCGTGAGTTGCAAACAAATGGTCATATTGTGAAAACTATCAGGACTATGGCTTAGCTGTGGACATGTTTAGTGGCAGCAGGGATAGCTGAACGTTTTGATATAAGATTTGTGTAGGTGGGCTTGAAAATGAGGGAGTGGCGGCAGTTTAGAAATCATGTTCTGATTTTCCAGCTTTTGCCATCTCCCACTCTAGTTTCCCCATTCATTCCTATGGGACCAATTTCGCCGCAAAAACGACGATATTTCGTGAACCATTCGGCGAAACGTTCCACAAAGTAATAGCACACCATTCGGGAACAATCCGCACGTTTCGGTATATTACTTGTCTATGTAGTGTAAAAACTGTGGGAGGAGTTAGGGTGGTAAATTTGGCTATAATAATAAGAACTAGAAAAGGTACAATTTCTGGGGAAATTGTGAAAGTGTTCTTGCCTCTACAACTGGAGTGGGCGGAGTAACTGGGTGGGGTGGAGTGGCTTGAGTAACTGTGAAAAGTGTTAAAAAGCTTAATATTTTAAAAAGTATAAATAGTAGTAAAAATGTTCCATCATTCGCTGAAAGAGCTGAACATTTTTTTCAAAGGTAATTTTTTTTTTCAAAAATGAATTTTTTTATTTCAAAAATAATTTTTTTTTCGAAATTATTTTTTTTTAAAGTAATTTTTTTTTCAAAAATATTTTTTTTTTTTCAAAAATATTTTTTTTTTTTCAAAAATTTTTTTTTTTTTTCAAAAATATTTTTTTTTTTTTACATGGGGCGGTCATAATGTTTTGGCTGATCATGGGGTGGTCATAATGTTTTGGCTGATCATGGGGTTGTCAGCTTTTGTCACTTCCCACTCTAGTTTTGAACATTTCGCCATTCATTCCTATGGGACCAATTTCACCGCAAAAACGTCATTTCGTGGACCATTCGGCAAAACATTCCACAAAGTAATAACACACCAATCGGGAACAATCCGCTCGTTTCGGTATATTATTTGTCTCTGTAGTGTGAAAACTGTGGGAGGAGTCTACAAGCATTATCAAGTCTAGCAGATGAAGTCACATGCATTTGGAGTGTCTCAGCATCTTGTGTTTACAACCACTGTTTCCTAGCAACGCTCATGCCCTGTTTATGCTTCCCAAATACTGCTTCATCAAAACTGCCCCATCAAAACTGCCCCATCATATTCCTCTATTATAAATCAGTGCATGGTGTGTCTGTCCCCTCCCCCGGGCTCTGTAATCAGCTGAGATGCTCCAGCCACCTTCCCCCCTGTGTATAACAGAAGCTTTGGTAACCATGGCAACAAAACAAACACTAACAGTACACTCTGATTAATGGCTAAAATTTCCTGAAATTACCTCTAAACAAATGGCCGTATTTTAAAAACTATACATCCTACAGCGAAGATCTTTATATTGTGAGAATCACAAGACCCAGACCTAGATTTTGATGTATAGTATGTCTCTGAAATATTAAAAATGAAGGCACGGTCGCAGTTTAGAAATTGCCCTTCAAATTTGGAGGGGGCTAGAGTGTAGTTTCAATGAATGTCAATGGACGGCATGAGTTGCAAACAAATGGTCATATTGTGAAAACTATCAGGACTATGGCTTAGCCGTGGACATGTTTAGTGGCAGCAGGGATAGCTGAACGTTTTGATATAAGATTTGTGTAGGTGGGCTTGAAAATGAGGGAGTGGCGGCAGTTTAGAAATCATGTTCTGATTTTCCAGCTTTTGTCATCTCCCACTCTAGTTTCCCCATTCATTCCTATGGGACCAATTTCGCCGCAAAAATGACGATATTTCGTGAACCATTCGGCGAAACGTTCCACAAAGTAATAGCACACCATTCGGGAACAATCCGCACGTTTCGGTATATTACTTGTCTATGTAGTGTAAAAACTGTGGGAGGAGTTAGGGTGGTAAATTTGGCTATAATAATAAGAATAATATATATGTGAGATAACAGTAAGTGGTCTTGCTATGCAAGAACACTTAATAATATATATGTGAGATAACAGTAAGTGGTCTTGCTATGCAAGAACACTTAAATATAAACTGGCTGTGTATGACCACACGGAGGCGCTAATATGCTACACTACAGAAACACAGAAGAGCTTTTGGATTGCATTCTATAGAGTGATAGCCAAGTGTAGCCACAGGATGGCGCCATCACTCTCTAGTAATGCTCCTGAAGCTCCTCTGCATTCTTGCGGTACAATAGCGCCAACCTGTGATTATACTTAGCTATCACCCTATAAGAATGCAGCCCAGAAGCTCCTCAGTGTTCCTGCAGGATAATAGCGCCATCCTGTGTCCAAAGTTATTTATTACTTTGTAGAATCACTTTAGCAGTTCCTGCCATCTAATAGCACCACCCTGTGGCCGCACACAGCAGATTTGTGTAGTAAAGGGATTTTGGATCTCCCCGGTTTACATTTGGAATCCTGAGGATGAGATGATATGAGATGCTTTTCTTAATCACTAGAAGGGACTGAGTCAGTGCAGATGGTAGACAGGTTTCCTCCCCCCTCCCCCAGCACTTATATAGCCAAATGTATTAATTTTTTTGTTTTTGATGGAGTAGGGAAGAGTTAGACCCAGTGTCAGTTTATCATTTTCTGTGTCCCATGCGAGTTTCGTCTTCACTTCCTGTACCAAGGATACAACAGCAAGCGAGAGAAGATCTCCCCCAAAGTGACGAAATTCCCTTTTTTAGACAGAATGGGTGTCCTCATTGGAAGATTCCCTCTTTTCCCGTTTTGGTGGCAACTGTAAAAGTTTTGGATTTTTCATCTCGTCCTGCCTCCGTGACACCAGGACAAATAGAGAGGGCGAACCTTCCATACTTCCATTGTCTCTTCTGTGCCTGTGTTCATCTGGTGCTGCAGACACCAATAGCACAAATGGGTTTGCATTGGTTTCCCCCTCGAGAAGAGGAAAAAAAAAAAAAAAAAAAACAAACTTTGCTTCCACTTTCCGGATTGCTCAGCAGCCATAACTCAGCTTTCCATTTCTTCCCCCAGATGTCTGGTTGGCTATATATATATATATATACACATATATATACACACACACACACACACACATATATATATATATATATATATATATATATATATATATATATATATATATATATATATATATATATATATATACACACACACATACATACAGTGGGGACGGAAAGTAGTCAGAACCCCTAAATTTTTCACTCTTTGTTATATTGCAGCCATTTGCTAAAATCATTTAAGTTCTTTTTTTTTTTTCCTTATTAATGTACACACAGCAACCCATATTGACAGAAAAACACAGAATTGTTGACATTTTTGCAGACAGAACTGGAGAGGATCTGCAAGGAGGAATGGCAGAGGATCCCCAAATCCAGGTGTGAAAAACTTGTTGCATCTTTCCCAAAAAGACTCATGGCTGTATTAGATCAAAAGGGGCTTCTACTAAATACTGAGCAAAGGGTCTGAATACTTAGGATCATGTGATATTTCAGTTTTTCTTTTTTTAATAAATCTGCAAAAATGTCAACAATTCTGTGTTTTTCTGTCAATATGGGGAGATGTGTGTACATTAATGAGGAAAAAAAATGAACTTAAATGATTTTAGCAAATGGCTGCAATATAACAAAGAGTGAAAAATTTAAGGGGGTCTGAATACTTTCCATCCCCACTGTATATATATTATATTTTATTTTTATTATGCGTGTGTACACACACACACACACACACACACACACACACACACACACACACACACACACACACACACACACACACACACACCAGATTCCACAACACGTTAACTGTCGTACTCCGCAGGGACAGAGCCAATACTGTCAGGGGCCACACAGCACTGTGATGTCATCATTTCTAAAGCGTCTGATAGGCCAGCTCTAACTGAATGGTACAGGCTGTGTAATAACAGACAGCTCAGAGCGAGAATTTATTTTATTGGTGTAACAATATACACAGCGGTGCCAGACTGACAATATACACAGCTTACACCCCACCAACTGGGGCTCAGTGCAAACAAACCTGAATCCGGAGCCCCTCCTCCCCCAAACATTAAATACGAGTTTCAGTCCACAAGACAATATTTTCTTTTTATACACTGGTAAAAAAAAAATCCCCTCCTCCCTCCCCCCCCCCCCCACCCCACCAGGACCCCCCAGTTATAACAGCATTGCCCCATAGCCGAAGGTCTGTTTGATGCCATCAAAGTAATAGCGTTTCCATCCGTCCTTGGTGTGCTGCTCCTCACTCTGCGGGACGCCGCGCGCCTCCATCTGCACCTCCGTCTCTCCACCTTTATCTGACAGGGACAGGGAGATGGTGGCGTGATGTCCTGTTGGGGTAAAACAGGGTGATGTGAGTATGACAAACACAACGCGTCAACCCAGAGAATTGCAGCATTTCTTATAAAAGCACAGATCTTCACCGTACACCATGATGGATCAGAACACACATGGCAACAGATCTAAGTTCTTATTCTGGGCACAGAGAGGTGAAATGACAGCTATTGGTCACCATCAGGCTTAGAAAGTGAAGCAACGTTCAGAAACCAATCACAATTCATTCTTGAACCAGACTCAGGACAACACATGGCCTTCTATGGCTCCACATTCCGCTCTGTAGCACCACCTACTGGTCAGATGAATTAATGCAGTCTCCAAACTGATTTAAAAAGTATAACAAAAAAGGAGGCAAAATTTATTTTATTTATTTTTTAGATAGAGTGGAGAGGGATTAGACCCCCTGTCAGCTTTTATTACTGTCTGTGCCTCGGGTAAGGAGATTCACCCTCTATTTGTTCTGTTTATTATTTTTCTGGAGGCAACCCAAAATTTGGGGTTTCCTTTTACTTTCAATAATAGAGGGGAAATCTTACAAGGGGGGCACTAGTTCTGGTGACTTGGGGGTCCCCAAGGATTTCCCTCAATTTGCAGGGATTTCCTCTCACTTCCTGTTTTGGCTATGGGACAGGAAGTAAAGGGTACGAAAGGGCACACAAATGGCAAAAAAAAAAAAAAAATTATCACTGACAGTGCTAATATTCCTCTATTCAAAATGGGAAAAAAAACAAAAAAAAAAAAAACAAAAAAACCTATAGTTCTGTTTAGACCCCTTTCACACTGGGGCTGCCCGAGCGTTAGGAGTTTTAGAGGCCCATTACCGCTGTTTAAGTGGAGCTTTTCAGCTGCTTTTAACTCCCGCAAGTGGCAGAATAAGGGGTTATAAGCGCCCGTGTTGCGGTGATTTGGAAGCACTGGCCATTCATTTCAATGGGCAGGGTGTTTTGGGATTGCTGTATACAGCGCTCCCCAAGATGCTGCTTGCAGGACTTTTCCTAACGTCCCGCAAGCGCACCGCCCCCCAGTGTGAAAAGTCACACTGAAATGAATGGGAGGCGGTTTTAGTGCTAAAACGCCTGAAAACCTCCTCAGTGTAAAAGGGGTCTTAAAGCCCATCTCTGAGATCATTTGAAATTGTTAATTCCTCCCAAGCTGGCCCAAATGAACTATTTTCATTACCAATTGTGTCAGCTCTGTATAAACTGTATTTAGCATTAGCTACATACAGTACACAGCGATGCGTTTCAGCAGGGGCATGGGGACTTCCTCACTGCTGCCAGAACAAAATGGAGTCGTGCTGAGCACTGCTCAGCCATTCACGGAAAGCCTTGAATTTTATCAACGAATACAAGGGGCTTCCTCTGAATGGTCGAGGTAGAGAGGCGGGCAGATGATGTGAATCTCTACCTCAGCTATTCAGAGGAAGTCTTGTATTTACAGATAAAATATGAAGCTTCCAGTGAATGGCTGAGCAGCGCTCCGTCCGACTCGATGAGAAGTCTTTGTACCATTGCCAGAATACCACGCGGTTTACTGTGCGCAGCTGACGCTACATACAGTTTATACACAGAGCTGACAGCAGCTACAACAAATACTAAAAGAAATAGTTTATTTGGGCCAGCTTGGCCAGGACAAACTATTTCAAGTGATAGCAAAGCAGGAGTTAGGCTTTAACCACCTAAGGTCTGCCCTATAGCAATTTTACTGCTACAGGGCAGCACCTCTGCGCCGGATCACGTATATATACATACATACATACATAATCTGAAACTTCCAGGTAGGGGGCGCGCAAGCACCTCGCCGGGTGGCTTGCTGTGTGTAATTACAGTGGAAGCCGATCGGCGGGTGCAAGGTACCTGATGTCTTCCGGCACCCGCCAATCGTTAGGCAGAGACGAAGAACTGCGATCTGCCTATGTAAAAAAAGGCAGATCGCCATTCTGACAAGGGCGGGGGTTGGAATGTGTCTCTCTGCGAATAAATTCCATCTCTTCCCCTAGTAAAACCACCTCCCACAGTACAGTAACAGTGCATTTTTTTTTAGCACTGATCACTGTGTATTAGTGTCATTGGTCCCCAAAAAGTGTCAGAATGCAGCAATATCCCAGTCCCGCTATAAGTCGCTGATCGTTGTCATTACTAGTTTTAAAAAAATAAATAAAAATATCCCCCATTTTGTAGATGCTATAACTTTTGCACAAAGCAATCAATATACACTTATTGGGATTTTTTTTTATTTTTTTTTATTTATTTTTTTTACTAAAAGACATGTAGCAGAATACATATTGCCCTAAATTGACAAACAAATTTGATTTTTTTAAATTTTTTTCATTGGATATGTTTTATAGCAGAAAGTAAAAAAGTATTTCCCCCCCACAATCGCTTGCTTTTTTTTTTTTGTTTATAGCTCAAAAAAAATAGAAAATGCAGAAGTGTTCAAATACCACTAAAAGAAAGTGGATAAACAATCACTGATCTTTGCTGCCCCTCATTATAAGGAACCATCTCCTTTGAAGGTTTCAGCACTAAGAAGAGGAAAACTGCTAAATGCAGAGAACCATCTTATTCCATATGGACAAATCTAGAAGATGTCAGCTCGCCCCACTTAGGGCTTCAGGCTCCAGAACTGCATTCCCGATCCTCCGGCTTCACCATCTAGTAGGACACTGATGCAGATCAAGCATGCAGCCAGAGAAACCTGAACTCCGTATCCTGCTTGTTCCAGGACAATAACTCACTTTACAGGCAAGATAGAGGAATCGGAGGGAAGTACTGGAGCCACAGCATTTAAAAGCAAGTAAGCAATGGCAGCTACCAGGATTTCTGATTGGACAGATTCCCCATCAGAACAGCCAGGGTATACAGGAGGCATTATATTGGGAAATAGGGAGACCTTTTCTTGTCTGCTAACTGCAGCAGAGAAAAATCAGGTCCCCTTTCTGTCTTCCAGACAGGGCTGTGCTGTGTAGCAGAGATGTGTAAATCCCAGGACTGCATGGACAGAAATACAAAATATTTTTATCAAGTAAAACAGCTCCTCTATGTATTCCATTTGTGTTTAGCGGATATAAAAAAAAAAAATCTACGCAGCCCTGTTAAAAATGTCAGGTGTCTGAAAAAAATATGAGACAAAGATAAATAATTTCAGAACTTTTTCCACCTTTAATGTGACCTATAAACCGTACAACTCAATTGAACAACAAACTGAATATTTTAGGTGGAGGGAAGTAAAACTAAAATAATATATGTTTGCAGAAGTGTGCACACCCTAAACGAATACTTTGTTGAAGCACCTTTTGATTTTATTACAGCACTCAGTCTTTTTGGGGTATGAGTCTATCAGCATGGCACATCTTGACTTGGCAATATTTGCCCACTCTTCTTTTCAAAAACACTCCAAATCTATCAGATTGTGAGGGCATCTCCTGTGCACAGATCACCCCACAAATTTTCAATGGGATTCAGTTCTGGGCTCTGGCTGGGTCATTCCAAAACTTTAATCTTCGCCTGGTGAAGCCATTCCCTTGTTGATTTGGATTAATGCTTTGGGTCGTTGTCATGCTGAAAGATGAAGTTCCTCTTCATGTTCAGCTTTCTACCAGAAGCCTGAAGGTTTTGTGCCAATATTGACTGGTATTTGGAACTGTTCATATTTCCCTCTACCTTGACTAAGGCCCCTGCTCCAGCTGAAGAAAAACAGCCCCAAAGCAGGATGCTGCCACCACCATGCTTCACGGTGGGTATGGCGTTCTTTTGGTGATGTGCAGTGTTGTTTTTGCGCCAAACATATCTTTTGGAATTATGGCCAAAAATTTCAACCTTGGTTTCATCAGACCAGAACACATTTTCCCACATGCTTTTGGGAGACTTCAAATTCTTTGCAGATTTTAGCCGGGCTTGTAAGTTTTTCTTCGTAAGAAAAAGCTTCCATCTTGCCACTCTACCCCATAGCCCAGACATATGAATATAAAAGAATGTTGTCACATGTACCACACAGTCAGTACTGGCCAGATATTCCTGCACCTCCTTTAATGTTGCTGTAAGCCTCTTGGCATCCTCCCTGACCAGTGTTCTTCTTGTCTTTTAATACATTTTGGAGGGACGTGCAGTTCTTGGTAATGTCGCTGTTGTGCCATATTTTCCCCACTTGATGACTGTCTTCACTGTGTTCCATGGTATATCTAATGCCTTGGAAATTCTTTTGTACCCTTCTCCTGACTGATACCTTTTAGCAATGAAATCCCTCCATTGCTTTGGAAGCTCTCTGCGGACCATGGGTTTTGCTGTAGGATGCGACTAAGAAAATGTCAGGAAAGACCTACTAGAACAGCTGAACTTTATTTGGGGTTAATCGAAGGCACTTTAAATGATGGCCGGTGTGTACTGACTCCTATTTAACACAAGTTTGAATGTGATTTCTTAATTCTGAACACAGCTACTTCCTCAGTTATAAGAGGGTGTGCACACTTATGCAACCACATTATTTTAGTTTTTAATTTTCACTTCCCCTCCCTAAAAGATTTCAGTTTGTTTTTCAATTGAGTTGTACAGATTATAGGTTACATTAAAAAAAGGTGGAAAAAGTTCTGAAATTTTGTCTCATTTTTTTACAGCACAGAAACCTGACATTTTAACAGGGGTGTGTAGACTTTTTATATCCACTGTATTTGGCTGTTCGACTGGAGTTCAGCTTCATCGATGATTGTAAAGAACGACCCCTGCAGTGATCAGGACGCACAAACAGGGGTCCCGGGGCCCTTTTCTTCAAATCACAGAGGAAATGTATTTATAAATACAACTCTTACCTGCAGGCCATGACTTAAACCTCCAAGACATGACAATTCTTTTTTCCGGCTCCTAAAAAATAAGTAAATACACAGGGAGAGGTCATCATTGTAGAAGCACACTGGGGAAGACCCCAGAATAAGAAGCAAACTTAGATAATCACCCAATGAATACCCAAGAGCCTCCCCCCCCCCCCCACACACACCAGGGACTCTGCGCCCACCCAGAGCCCCCCCACCAGGGACTCTGCGCCCACCCAGAGCCCCCCCCCCCACACCAGGGACTCTGCGCCCACCCAGAGCCCCCCCCCCCACACCAGGGACTCTGCGCCCACCCAGAGCCTCCCCCCCCACACCAGGGACTCTGCGCCCACCCAGAGCCAAGCCCCCCCCCCCCACCAGGGACTCTGCGCCCACCCAGAGCCTCCTCCCCCCCCGCACCAGGGACTCTGCACCCACACAGAGCCCCCCCCGGGACTCTGCACCCACCCAGAGCCTCCCCCCCCCCCCCCAGGGACTCTGCACCCACCCAGAGCCTCCCCCCCCGCACCAGGGACTCTGCACCCACCCAGAGCCTCCCCCCCCGCACCAGGGACTCTGCACCCACCCAGAGCCTCCCCCCCCCGCACCAGGGACTCTGCACCCATTCAGAGCCTCCCCCCCCCGCACCAGGGACTCTGCACCCACCCAGAGCCTCCCCCCCCCGCACCAGGGACTCTGCACCCACCCAGAGACCCCCCCCCCCCGCACCAGGGACTCTGCACCCACCCAGAGACCCCCCCCCCCCCCGCACCAGGGACTCTGCACCCACCCAGAGCCTCCCCCCCCCCCGCACCAGGGACTCTGCACCCACCCAGAGCCTCCCAGGGACTCCTGCCCCCGCCATTGGATTTGTAGCCACCAGTCCTCCACCATGGCCTCTGTAGCCAAGTACATCCCATTGCCTCAGGAGCACAGACAGGCTCTATGTATGCAGACTCCCTAATAGCACACATAGTAACATCATCATTGCTACAATATACTGATCCTGATCTTTATTACAATATTAATGTACAGACCCTTCCCCTCACTACAGTGTATAGACAGCACCCCCCCACTACAATATACAGACCCTACCCTTACTACAATGTAGAGCAACCCCCAACCCCTTCCCCTCTTTACTACATCATCACATCACAAACACTCACCAACTCCGTGAACTCTCCGCTGACGTTTCCTCCCAGTAATTGAAATTTTCCACCCTTATCAGCTGTGAGTGTCGCTGGTGCGTGTGTGAAGCCCTGAACCAGCTGAAGAGAGATGACAAGACATTAGCACAATACTGACACTATTTGGACAAACTCAATCACAATACTGCCCCCTTATGGCCACAACAAACATTATTTCTGTGCAAAGTATGAAAACTGATCTTCAGGTTTACTGTCCCTTTAATTAGTTTGAGCCAAGCGGCAACTATTTTCTATACCAGTGTTCTCCAAACTGTGGCCCTTTGCTTGCCTTTATCTGGCCCTTGGGGCACCATCTCTCCACTTAAACCAACAAAAGGGGGGACTATCCCTCCCACTGGTGGAGACTAAAAAGATGTCTGATAGAAGCAAACAAGTGCATCAAATCCAAATATGTCAAATAATACCTGGTGCAGTATAATAGTGCAATCCAAAGAATATATATAATATATACACACGTGTAAACAGGAAATATATATAGCAAATGTATGTCACATGAAACTAAATGGCTCATATGAAAAAAATAAGTCCAAGAGAAATGTCAAAATATATGAAAAAAAAAAAGTTCATGTGATAAAACAGTCAGTGTGAGGTAAAACTTGATCTATCCCACCACCGGAAAACACTTGTGTACCAAATGTAATGTGATAACACCTCCTGAGTCTGCAAGCAGCTCACCTTACTACTGTAAAGTGTACAGCATGGACTGGTCACAGATCACAGGTAAGGATGGTTGATGCAAAAAGGTGAAGAAATTTCCTATACGTTGCTTGGACGGTCCCAGTGGTAGATGTGAAGATGATATGAAGAAAATATATATAGCATAACACCGCAATGAACGAAGTGGGACAGGGGCGGATCAGAAAGCGATGCACTCACTTTTTAAAAAGGAGCATAGGCGTCAATCCACGAACGCTGAGTTAGTATGCCCTTAGTGTAAAAACTTCAGTCCGCTCCTGCTCCCCAGTGCCCATCAGATAGACTCAGTTGATGTAGGTAAAAACATGAAGAAAGAACGTACATAGCATAATCCCGTATGTTTAAGCCGGTTTATTGGTAAAAGATTAAAAAACAAACTCACATGTATGAACGTATACAAAGTTGAGCATCCAAGAGCGCCGAGCTCGTCTCCTGCCATCAAGCTGTGAGTGTACCCAGTGCTCCAATCGCCTATGGACGCCTGTGCTCCTTTTTAAAAAGTGAGTGCATCGCTTTCTGATCCGCCCCAGTCCCACTTTGTTCATTGCGGTGTTACGCTATATATATATTTTCTATATATTTTTTTCATATCATCTTAACATCTACCACTGGGACCGTCCAAGCAACATATAGGAAATTACTTCACCTTTGCATCAACCATCCTTACCTGTGATCTGTGACCAGTCCATGCTTTACACTTTACAGTAGTAAGGTGAGCTGCTTGCAGACACAGAAGTGTTATCACTGAAGATTACATTTGGTACACAAGTGTTTTCTGCTGGTGGGATAGATCAAGTTTTACCTCACACAGACTTTTTTTATCACGTTAACTTTTGTCATTTCTCTTGGACTTATTTTCATATGAACCATTATTTAGTTTCATGTGACATATGTTTGATATATATATATATATATATAGAGAAAGATAGAGATAGAGATAGAGATAGAGATAGATAGATACATACATACATACACACACACACACACACACACACAATAATAACACAATAACACAACGTGGGAGGATTAGCCCCTTAGGTTTCACAGTGAGTATAACAAGCATGCTTTACTACATATATAGACCAATTTTACTGTTGTGAGTTTACTAACACTTTAAAAAGGCAAGAAATGTAAATAAACAGTCACCAGTCCCAGGACACCCCCCCCCCCCCCCCAGATCAGGATAATTACCGCCCCTGCTGGACGTTACCTCCTGGGTAGTGAGCACCCTGTACAGCTCCTCCGGGGAGGTCAGGAAGGTCTCCTTCATGGAGATTTTACACGTGGGAATTTTCACTCCGGTGTTCTGACACGTTGTTGATTTGGCGTTCTGTGTCTGCGGAGAACAAATCATCACTTTCTGTAAATACATCAAGTGGCAGAAATGAGCCCCAAAACGTCACCTACTACAGTAGAGAAATCAATTACCTCTGGCAGAGGCACCGTCTGCTTGATATTGTCGACAGTCGTGTGTGTGACTCCATTGGTGACTGGCAGGATCATTCCTTGTGTGAACTCTGGAATAGCAGATGGGAAATGGGATGAGAACCGAGGACTATACAACCTGAATTATAAACCTCGAGAGAGCCGACATTCAACAGACAAGTGGCTGGGACCAATAGATCTCAACCTATCAACCAGCCGTCACCCCAACATCTGGAGCGCCAAACGGCATGGCGGCACTGGAATCATCAGAATTGGTTACAGAATGTTTGGGGAAGGGAGGAGTCTGCAGAAGTTCTTTTAGACATTTTTGGTAGTTGCTGAAACTGGGTAAATAAAAATGGAGAAATAGAAAAGGAGAAAAGAAGAAAAGAGAGAAAAAAAGAGAAGAAAAGAGAAGAAGAGAAAAAAAAAAAAAAAAAGAGAGAGAAAGGAGAAAAGAAAAAAAAAGAGAAAAAAGAAAAAAAGAATAAAGAAGAGAAAAGAGAAGAAAAGAGAAAAGAAGAGAGAAAGAAATTTGCAGGGGAAAAAAAATGAAAAATGATGAGAATTGTGAGATGGGCGGACACGTGCTGCTCCCTTTGTTTTATAGAGTTTCTGTTCCCAGTAGAGGCGGCTCTCTGGAACAAAGTGTTCTACACCTGTCCTCGCAGGAAACATACGGGCCACAAGGATTATATAATTAAAAAGGGCTCTCACCTGTCTTCAGAGTAGAGATGTACTTGGCGACAGCATCCCGAATCCTCTGCACGCCGTCCTTCCTCATCAGATTGAGCAGGTTGGTGTCCGGTTCATCTTTAGCAAGAGAGACTCTGATCTACGGGAGAGGAGACACATCATCAGAAGACATAACTGACTTGTGTTGCGTCCACCTTTATCCCCCCACCCAAAATGCATATATGAATATTTCCTTCGCTGCTCAGTTTAGCCCCTGGGGAGAGGAAAGGAAGCCCTGTGGAAGCTGTCAGTTACTATAGTTCGAGCTTACACAGTGCTGAAGTCTCTCTCCCCACCAACATGTGACAGGACCAATCATGAGCAACATGCTTTTCCAATGCCTGGAAGTACTAGAGGCGGGTTGGGGTGTGTCCTTCTGCACTACATCTGACCACACACAGTTAGATCCATAAAATTTGGACACAGGTACAATTTTAGATTTTTTCAGGTATTTACCAAAACATATTCAAGCTATAGTTATATAATGGATATGGGGTGAAAGTGTACACTCTCAGGTGTAATTTGAGGGTATGTACATCCAAATCAGAGGAAGGGTTTAGGAATTACAGCCCTTAAGAATAGCCCCCCCCCCTTTTTTTCAAGAGACCAAAAGTAATTGGACAATTGAATCAAAAGCTATTTCATGGTCAGGTGTGGGCTATGTCTTCGTTATTTCTTCATCAATTGAGCAGGTAAAAAATGTCTGAAGTTGATTCCTAAGCCTCGTACACACGATACGATTGTTGGCAGGGGATTGTCTGTTGACAGACCATTGTCCTAAAAATCTTACCGTTGGTACGCTCCTTTTGACAATTATGGTCCAATTTTAAGCCAACACATGTTGGATGACAGGCTAGTAAATTTTTGGCGGACAACGGCTTGGCGTCAGATTTTCGTATGGTCAGTACACAAATCCGTCACACAAAAAAGTCGAAAGTACAAACACGTATGCTCGGAATCAATGCTCACCAAACATTAAATTTCCAGAAGGGGCCCAAAGGGTGGCGCTCAAGAGCTGAAATTCACTAGGGTTCGTGTTTGTGGCACGACAATTGTGTACCGTTAGTATGCAAGACAAGATCCTAACGCATGCCCTTTTGACAGAAAAAAAAAAAAAAAAATCAGACGTACGTACCGTGTGTACGAGGCTTAAGTGTGGCATTTGCATTTGGAATCTATTGCTGTGAACCTACATCATGCGTTAAGGAGCTTTCCATGCAAGTGAAACAGGCCATTCAAAAATGAAACAAATCCATCAGAGAGATCAGCAACATTAGGAGTGGCCAAATCAACAATTTGGTATATTCTGAGTAAAGAACACACTGGTGAGCTCAGCAACATAAAAAGGCCTGGACGTCCACGGAAGAGAACAGTGGTGGATGATTGCAGGGTCCTCTCTATGGTAAAGAAAAACCCATTCACAACATTCAGACAAGTGAAGGACACTCTCCAGGAGTTGGGCGTATCATTGTCAAAGTCTACAATCAAGAGAAGACTTCAGGAGGGCAAATATACAAAAGGGATCACTACAAGGTGCAAACCATTCATAAGCCTAACAAATAGAAAAGCCAGATTAGACTTTTCCAAAAAAAAAAAAAAAAAAAGTGTGGAGAAGGCTTGGAACAGCTCATGATCCAAAGCACACAAACGTCATCTGTGGTCACATGCTAGAACTTGCAGTGTGATGGCATAGGCATGCATGGCTTCCAGTGGCCCTGGGTCTTCGGTGTTTATTGATGATATGACAGAAGACAGAAGCAGCCGGATGAATTCCGCAGCGTTTAGAGATATACTGTCATCCCAGATTCAGCAAAGTTGATTGGACGGCCCTTCACAGTACAGATGGACAATGATCCAAAACACTGCAAAAGCAACCCAGGAGCTTTTGAAGGAAAAGAAGTGGAATATTCTGCAATGGACGAGTCAATCACCTGATCTCAACCCAATTGAGCATTTCACTTGCTGAAGGCAAAACTACCCACAAACAAAGAACAACTGAAGACTGAAAGGTTATGTTAATGCCTCCATCTTGCTTTCTGTCAGCCATCTTAAATAGTATGTACAGTTTGAGTATCTCTTTAGCTTTCCTAAGAAGTCTGTAATCAGCATGAATTCTTGCAAATGAATGATATCTTACACTGTTTTCTCTTTCCCGCGTTCTTTTATCTTACACCCCTCAATTACCTTGTATCCAGCAGCTTGGGACCAGAAGAACAATGACTATTTGTCTTATTGTAGTTGCCTTGATATCTACTGCGCATGTTTTTAACTATGAAACTTCTGTGTGATTTTTGCTATAAGACACACCCCCTGATAACACAATACAATCAGTTTTTAGAGTGTAACACCGTGCGAGTGTCTTTTCTTCATTCTCTAAAAGCTGATTCCAGATATCTGAAAATACATGGTACATCGGGATCTGAGAGGTTAAAAGGAACTATCCTGGACACAACATTAACCCTATGAAAGACAGCTGCAGTTATAGCCTGGCAAAATATCAGAAAGGAGGAAACCCAGTCTTTGGTAATGTCCATGGGTGCCAGACTTCAGGCAGTCATTGCCAGTAAAGGATTCTCAACAAAATATTAAAAATGAACATTTTATTTATGATTATGTTCATTCGTCCAATTACATTTGAGCCCCTGAAAATGGGGAGACTGCGTATAAAAATGGTTGCAGTTCCTAAAATTTGTACTTGATATTTATGTTCAACCCATTGAATTAAAGCTGAAAGTCTGCACTTCAAATTAATTTGGATTGTTTCATTTTATTCTGGTGGCATACAGAGCCAAAAGTATGAAAAGTGTGCATGCATCCAAAATATATATGGAGAATATTATATATATTTTTATTTATATATATATATATATATATACACACATATACACACACACACACATATACATACATACACACACACACACACACACACACACACAGGTACCCCACCAGGGTGACGTTACCACAAGATTCTCAACCAAACAAGTTGAGGGGCTCCAGGGGCTTTGCTTAATTAGGAGGAAACTGGCTTTTCACTTTCCTCATGGTTCTGAAAAATCCATTTTGGAACCTGGAGCCCAGAGATCTGGGTGGGATGAAGTCTAGTCCTGGATCCAGATTTTCAGAACTGCCAACACACAAATTGGTCAGGTGTGTGTTGGTCTTTCTGTAGACACCTGACCATGGTTTTGGGCTCCACCCTCCCGAGGAGTCCAGGTGTGCAAGGGGGAAGCCAAAGACCCAAGCCTGAGGGTCAGAGCAAGGGGGGCTGCTATCTATAGGACCAGTGTTGGCAAGGAAATGGTCTGCAGGAGACAGACCAGAGCCTAAAGTGTAAGGCCTGAGCAGCACTGTTGCATGTGTAAACCAGAAGGCTGTATTTCTTTACTACAAACCAAACACACACCTGACCAATTAGTATGTTGGCAGTTCTGAAAATCTGGACCCAGGACAGGAGACTTCATCCCACCCGGATCATTAAGAAATCTCTGGGCTCCAGGTCCCAAAACCGATACACATCATCTCTCTATCTATAATGTGGAGGACACGGGTCCAGCCCCATCACTATTGATGAAGTGGCACTGTACAAAATTCACCAAGGAGAAGAGAAATCAAAGGGGAGCCTCTGTTGAGGAATATCTCAATCTGTGTGAGATCATAAATGATACACAGAACCCTCACCTCCACCTCGCTGGGGTCATTCTCGTCCGACAGGTTCGGGATCTCCACATGTCCTTTATATTTCACTCCAGACTGCGACTGTCCTACAAGCAGAATAACCGCGTCATCTTCTATCCACAACAGCCCCACCTGTCACATGACCACATAGGACAGCCCCCCATTGTGCAGTATAAAATGTCCCCTTATGGCGCACACAGATATGGGAGCGCACTCACCTTGCCAGCTGAGTTTGACGTCCCACTCGTAGAAGAAGATGAGTTTCCCTTTGCGGTTATTGATGGAGGCCTCGCCGTCCAGCTTACTGACCTCTGTCACCTCACATGTGCCCTCCTCGCCCGTCACAGACACAGCCATGAACAGCTCCTTTAATTTATCATTAGACCAGGCTGTGGCGTCCCTCTCCGTCCTGCGGAAGAAATACGGGGGTCAGTCAGTGAGCCATCATGGTGTCATACAGGTACTATGACAGGAGAGAAAGCAAGGAGGTCAGTGATCAGCACCGACTATTAACTGGTCATATGGGTACTATGAAAAGGAGAGGACAATTATTGTCACTGAAGGTCTGACATGCTCCACCTTAACTCCAGACATACAGCTAAACACACAGATAAAATGCATACAAGGGGCTGTTTTACCTGCCACTAATGATTCACATTTCTATCCATCCAGTCCTGAGATGTGCACAGCTCTGTCACCCCACCCTGTGACTGGACAGTAAAAGGAGAAGCAGCAGACTGACGAGTTCATCTGTCACTCTGCTCTCTCCTACTATTAGCATGCTTCCTGTGCTGCTTCTCACTCTGCAAGTCTGAGATCTGCTGTACAAGTCACATTCGGGTACTTTACACTGCTCGTCCTAATAAAATAATAAATGTCATGTTGTATGAATGCTGAGCTGTAGACATGTGCACAACCAAAAAAATTTGTTCATTTTCGTTTTCGTTTCATTAGTTTATTATTTTTTTCGTTTTTCGGGTCATTCGTTATGATCGCGATTCGTAAATTCGTTCATTCGTAAATGCGTTCATTCGTTCATTTTTACATTTGTACATTCGTAAATGCATACATTCGTAAAATCGTACATTTGTAAATTAGAAAATTCGAAGTTTGAAAATCCAAAAACCCGAAAATTCAAAAATCTGAAATAGTAACAAACTATTAAATTATAGGTATTGTAATTTCCTTTCAAACTTGACTGTCAGTGAACGTAACAAATACGAATTTAACCGAAGTTACGAATTATCCGAACGAATGCTGCATCTAAACAAATGGAACGGAACAAATTAATAATCAATAATAATAATAAAACGTTGTTATTATTGTTATTTATTATTATTATTATTATTATTATTATTAATTCATTACGTTCCATTCCGTTTTTTCGGATCATTCATAACTTCGGATAAATTTGTACGTGTTACGTTCACTAACAGCCAAATTTAAAAGGAAATTACAATACCTATAAATTAAAAGTTACTAGTAATTACTAATAGTTAAGTTATTATTAGTTAACTATTATTTCAGATTTCCGAATTTACAAATTTACGAATTCACTAATTTACTAATGAACGAATGAACGAATGTAAATTGCGAATGTACGAATGCCCAAATTTACGAATGTCCAATTTTATCGAATTTACGAATATTCGGAAAAAATTCGTTAAACGGGTTTTCGTTAATTCGGATATTCCCGAATTAACGAATTTGTCGAAATTCATTAAAAAACGAATTCGGAACGAAACGAATTGCACATGCCTACTGAGCTGCAATTATTTATTTTATATGTAGCAAGGTCCCAGGCCTCCTTCATTCTAATGAGAACCTCCAGGGCCAGAGATAGCCGACATTCTTCTATATATGGTGGATTGTGAGGCATGGTGGGTGCAAAGTAGTTAAAGCGGAGCTCCGCCGAAATTTTATTTATTTTTTTAAAAGTCAGCAGCTACAAATACTGCAGCTGCTGACTTTTAAAACATGGACACTTACCTGTCCAGGGCGCCCGAGGCCGAACAGTCTCTCCGTCCTCGGGTGCTGCCGCCTCCATCTTCGGTAAGGGAATCAGGAAATGAAGGCCTGCTGTCTCTGGGACCCGTGTGTTTCCCAGCAGACAGCGGGGGGGGGGGGGGGAGGAAGTGGCGTAAATAACCGCAGATTCTGCGGCTATCTATGCCGGAAGTGGGTACAGATACCTGTAATATACAGGTATCTGTACCCCCCCTTCCCCCCTGAAAGGTGCCAACCGTGACACCGGGTGGAACTCCACTTTAAAGTTATTGGGTGCCAGACACTTCTTGAATACAAAAGAGAGTTTATTTCTCTTAAATTGTTTGTGGGGAGAGAGGGTTCAGGGCCAGGACACCCTAGTTGCAAGTTCAATTGGCAGACTCCGAGACTTCAATGAGGAGGACGGCCATGCAGGGAAAGGCATCCAACGAGATGCCACATCTGCATGTGCAGGAATGTTGTCTCCTATGGCAACAGTATTTAACAGTTCCTAACACAAAGCATAACAGTTCTTTCACTTCTACTGCAATCACTTCTTGTAGTTCTTCAGCCCACTGAGCTCCCGGTCTCTCACTAGACTAGATAATTCACTGCCACTGAATCCCTTTGAGATCCTCCAACCTTCATGTTGGCATCTTCCTCAAGCATCTCCCCCGCCTCTCTGCTGGGTCCCTAACTTGGCACCCAAGCTCCCTCTCAAGCTTCACCCACGCTGGCCTGCTCGGTCCCTGGCTTGATACCCACTGAAGTTTCCAGATTCTTCACCATCCCTGGTTGGTGAGAATACTGCTCTGGTACTTGCTTCAGTTACTCACTGTGGTCCCTGGTAATAAGGTGGTTGGTCCCTTACTGGCGGCAGCTTCACCTTCTACCTCTGACCACGACAGGTTCTCCGGCCGACAGAACCGTCACTTCTGGTTGGACTGCAAGCTACAATCCCAACCCTGCACTGCTCTCTTGCTTCTAGATAGACCCTCAGACAGCCCAGCAGCCAGATGTGTCCCCGGGATAGGCCCAAACTCTGGCCTAGCAGCCCAGGCAGTACAACGCACGTCCACCCAGACTGCCGTCCCGGTGGCTCAGAAAACCCTGATCACCTGACTCCACCCAAATTTATAGGTTCTCCCAGCAGGCCAAGGGATTTACCCCTTTAAACCCCTGCCCATTGGCTGGGATACCCCATATACCCATAATCTGACCTTGCATTACCCTTCTCATATCTAATGCTACCAGGTCACCTAGCGGCAAAAGAGAAGTGCAGCAATTACAGACTTGGGGATCAATTGATTACGCTCTAACAATAGGCCAAGGTAGCTATACCTGGCAGGTAAATTTAGGAGCAATATTAATATATATATATATATATATATATATATATATATATATATATATATATATATATATATATATATATATATATATATATATATATATATATATATATATATATATATATATCCAGAGTCCATCTATGCCTATACCCAACCCCCGAACCATGTGGGGACGCCTGGTACATCTGTTTCTGCATGTGTTCATGTCATACAACCCTAACAAGGAGGAAACAGAGGCCACCATCATCTCCATATCTTCCTGCAAATGCCAGCTCACTGGCTGTCGTATTGATCCTCCAGCTTCAATCCTCTGATTTAGTGACCTGGAATAGGTGCACAGATTGGGACATTCCTGATCTATATATTTGTCCCGGGTTAGTGAATCAACACATGGAAGTTACCGAGTGACTGGCAGAAAATTAGCATTTTAGGAAGTCGTCAGTAATAGGTTTCTTATTAAAATGTTTATAATTTCCTAACCTAATCCGACTGACACCCCTGAAACCAACATATCACTGGTTGTCAGTGTCGGGACCCCCCAGGATACTGATTGTGTAAATACGAGACATCGGCACTGACAGGCCCACAATGACATCAGGTGAACAGGACAGATGATGGTGGAAAAACGTCCCCCACAATCACAGGTCATGTGTCAGGGAGGTGAAGACACAGATGTGTGGATGATGGAGGAACGAGGTCTTCACAAAGAATAGTCTTTCCTCACACGGCAGCTGTGCAGTCAGTGTATAGAGAATGAGGGTGGTGAATGCAATGCACAGTGAGGGGGAAAAAGTATTTGATCCCCTGCTGATTTGTATGTTAGCCCACTGACAAAGAAACGATCAGTCTATAATTTTAATGGTAGGTTTATTTTAACAGTGAGAGACAGAATGACAACAAAAATATCCAGGGAAAAAAAACAAACAAAAACAAAAAAAACAAAAAAACACATTTCTGGCTCCCAGGTATCTTCTATACAGGTAACGAGCTAAGAGTAGGAGCACTCTCTTAAACGGAGTGCTCAAAATCTCAGCTTGTGATCTGTATAAAAGGCACCTGTCCACAGAAGCAATCAATAAGATTCCAATCTCTCCACCATGCCCAAGACCATTGAGCTGTCCATGGATGTCAGGGACAAGATTGTAGACCTACACAAGGCTGGAATGGGCTACAAGACCATCGCCAAGCAGCTTGGTGAGAACAGTTGGTGCGATTATTCGCAAATGGAAGAAACACAAAATAACTGTCAATCTCCCTCAGTCTGGGGCTCCATACAAGATCTCATGATCATTGAAACTTTACGAGGTGAGAACGGTGAGGAATCAGCCCAGAACTACACGGGAGAATCTTGTCAAATCAATTGGTAACACTGTACGCCATGAAGGCCTGAAATCCTGCAGCGCCCGCAAGGTCCCCCTGCTCAAGAAAGCACATGTACAGGCCCGTCTGAAGTTTGCTAATGAACATCTGAATGATTTAGAGGAGAACTGGGTGAAAGTGTTGAGGTCAGATGAGACCAAAATCAAGCTCTTTGGCATTAACTCAACTTGCCGTGTTTGGAGGAGAACTGCTGTCTATTACCCCAAGAACACCACCCCCACCATCAAACATGAATGTGGAAACAATATGCTTTGGGGGCCTATTTCTGCTAAGGGGACAGGGCTTCACTGCATCAAAGGGACGAAGGACGGGGCCATGTACCGTCAAATCTTGGGCGAGAACCTCCTTCCCTCAGCCAGAACACTGAAGATGGGTCGTGGATGGGTATTCCAGCATGACAATGACCCAAAACACACAGCCAAGGCAACAAAGGAGAGGCTCAAGAAGAAGCACATTAAGGTGCTGGAGTGGCCTAGCCAGTCTTCAGACCATAATCTTATAGAAAATATGTGGAGGGAGCTGAAGGTGCGAGTTGCCATACGTCAGCCTCGAAACCTTAAAATGACTTGGAGAGGATCTGCAAATTGGAGTGGGACAAAATCCCTCCTGAGATGTGTGCAACATGGTGGCCAACTACAAGAAACGTCTGACCTCCTGTGATTGCCAACAAGGGTTTTGCCACCAAGTACTAAGTCATGTTTTACGAAGGGGCCAAATACTTATTTCACTCATTAAAATGCAAATCAATTTATACAATTTTTGAAGTGCGTTTTTCTGGATATTTTTGTTGTTATTCTGTCTCTCACTGTTAAAATAAACCTAACACTAAAATTATAGATTGATCATTTGTCGGTGGGCAAACGTACAAAATCAACAGGGGAATCAAATACTTTTTTTCCCCCCTCACTGTATAGACAATGAGGATGGTGAATGCAGTGTATAGAGAGTAATGATCAGGAATACACTGAGAACCCCCCCCCATTCAAGAACGGGTGTCTTCCATTACAGAGCCCCCCCCATCATTCTGGGACAGGTGTCTTCCATTATAGAGCCCCCCCCCCCCCCCCCCATCATTCTGGGACAGGTGTGTCTCCAATACAGATCCATCCCTTCCCCTTCAGAGACAGGTGCACCCATTACAGAGCCCCCAATCCTGGGACAGCTCACTTCACGCTCTGCCCCGTCCCTCCCCCTCTTCTCGGGTCTATTTTTATTCTTAGACTCCGGAGTGATGTGCCAGCTACCCCTCCCCCTCCCTGTACACCAGCACTGACACGAGGGTGGTCAGAGAACCCGGCCATCTATTTCACACCCAGCTGAGAGGCTTGTATGTCCTCAGGAGAGTGGGCACACGCTGGAGAACAACTGAGTGTCAGCTCTGCAGGCGAGGACGCTGCATGCGTTCTGTACACAGGACAGTAGAGCACTGGCTGGAGATGCCACACGCCAATCCAGAACACACTAAGGGTCTTTGGTACCAACTCTTATGATGGCACTGATTTACATAAAAAAGGTGGAGCTGACCAATCAGGGTTTACTAGCCAACCAATGACACCAAAAGGTGGTAACTGCAGCCAATATGTGGAAGCCCCAATCCCCCTGCCTATTTGGTTATGCCTATAATGTGAATTGCATGGTAGGGTGCCAACATCTGCATTCTTGAGAGCTGGATTGATGATGCCAATGAGGGGGAAGGTGGCCTTCATGTAAAAGGGGGGTTGGGCAAGACAGGGGTGGCCACCATGAAGGGGGGGGGGGGGGGCGACAGCAGTGACCACCATGGAGTGGGACGATGTCTATATACTTCATCATGCCAAACCAACCAACAGGGAGGCGTGTGATTGGCCCCCAAATGTATTCTGCAGCAGGACAACCAACCCAAACATACCGCATCAGCCAATGTCATGAAGAACTATCTTCAGTCCAGTGGCAGCTGGTGCTCAAAAATTTTTTTTTTGGGGGGGGGTGCAAACAAACTGAAAAATACTGACCCCCCCCCCCCATTAATTGCAGCCTCACTGTGCCCATCAAATGCAGCCACCTGTGCCCATCATACGCAGCCAAGCGCGTCCCCCGGCTCGGCTGTTACTTTACTAACCCCCAAAAGCCCCCCCCCCACGCGCACTTACCGCTGATGTGGCGGAGCTCTGCTCCTCTCCTGGAGTGACGGGGCTCTCCTCCTCGGCGGGAAGCGGTGGCTGCGGCTCCTGTGTCCGCTCGTCTCCTCTTCCGCCAAAGTGTTAGGCATCCAATAGGATCGCCTAATGCTTTGGCCAATCGGGAGACAGGTCTCACTGACCTGCCTGCTGATTGGCAGGGAGGAACGTTAGTGTGAAAATAGCGAACATTCATTCGCTATGCCACACAACAGGGTGGTATCGGGGCGCAGAGCCCACCCTATTTTGAAGCCTATTAGAACCTCTGGCTCTGATCACATGCTTCAAAATACAACCTCACCCCCCCGACACCTCCGCCACCCTCCCTATTCATGTGCCTAGCCCCTTTCAGGATGCCGGACACATGATGAAATACTATGACGGGGATAGGTGGGAGGGGTGCCCACAATGCACAGGCCGCCACTGCTTCAGTGTAAAGAAGGTGTCCTGGAAGTGATGGTTTGGCCCCCACAGAGCCCAGATCTCAGCATTGTTGAGTCTGTCTTAGATTACATGAAGAGACAGAAGGATCTGAGGCAGCCGACATCCACAGAAGATATTGGATGTTTGGAATGACCTACCTGCCGAGATCCTTCAAAAACTGTGCAAGAATGGATACTGTTTTAAAAAGGCAAAAGGCGGTCACACCAAATATCTATTACCAAAAAGGTCACACCAAATATTGATTTGAATTTCTCTTTTGTTCATTTACTTTCCATTTTGGTAATAGAAATAAACTATTAAATACTTCTATTTCTGAAAGCCTTCTTCCTTTACAGCATTTTTCACACCTGCCTAAAACTTTTTCACAGTAGTTAATATATAAGGATGATGGTGAATACGCGGAGTCCAATTTACTAAAGGAGATGAGAATTGTTAAAGCAGAAGTAAATTCCCGCGGTTACTCCCGGCGGACAGGCAGGCTCTTTATTGTAAAAAAAGACACACCAAGTCTCCTCTACAATAAAATACAATCGACCTCCCCGCTCTCAGCGTTCTCCACCATGCACAGCTCAGCACCAGCCCGATCCCTATGTGCCGGGACGACTGGCTCCTGCGCCTTTTATCCAACACCGGCTAATGAAGACAGCCGCAGACCGACACACAGAAGATGCCGGCAGTGGCGAGGGACGGGGACCATTGAGAGGAAAGAAAACTATTGATCCCTTTAATGAATTGAGTGAATATTCATTCAAATTATTTGATCGTGTGAAAAGAGAATTCCTGATCATTTCTTTCCTCCAATTTCTCCTTTAGTAAATAAACCCCAATGTATGTCAGTTTGATCGGCTGCGTTGGAGGCCAGAGGAGAGATATAGGGACCCCATACCTCTCCATAAAGAGGACCTGTCACAGTCCATGCTATCAAGAGATGTTAATCTCTTTTGTGATAGCAATAAAGATGATAAAAGAAAAAAAAAAGAAAAAAAATATAATAATAATAAAAATAATAATAATAATGTGAGAAAAAAAAAAAAAAAAAAAAAAAATGTAAACCACCACCATCCCAGTGCTCACATGCAAAGGTGAACACGCACGTAGGTCCTGCACGCCTATGTAAAACGGCAAACACACCACACATGAGCTATCGCTACGCACATCAGAGCGAGAGCAATAACTCTAGCGCCAGACCTCCTAACTGGTAATCTGTAAAGGCTTTTAACCACTTGACACACAATTACGTACATGTATGTCAAGCCATTATACCAGGGCCATGGCTACAGCCATCAGCCATAACCTTGGTATCGTTATTTTCAGCCAGCGATGCCCTTCACTAAAAGCGATCCCAGCAGCTAATAAGCCACTGGATTGCTTTTACAAGCTAGAGGGAGGGGAGGTGTTACCCCCACATCTCCCCCCCCCCCCTGCCTCCAGTGCTTTACTAACCCACTATAGAGCCTGGTATCTGATACAGCAGTCATGGCCAATGACAATTGAGGTGATCAGGGACCAGAACGTTCCCGATCATCTCTATGGTCTAAGAGACCAGAAGCAACGCTGTTACTTCCAGATAGTAAAAATGTAAACAGAACAGAGCCATTTTTTTTCCTCCATGAAGGGGGACCTGTTGTGCTTTATTTCCATCACAAGAGATGTTGACAACAGTAAAAGTGAAAAAAAAAAAAAAGTTTTAAATATATAGGTTCGGCCCCCCTTCTTCCCCCCGCCACCGGGCCATTCACAAAGTGCAGCACGCTTCGTGCATGCGCAGTGGAGACCGGCTTTGAAGTAGGGTTGCCACATCATCCCTTTAATCCGGAACACATATGAATTACATGGGTTCTGAGGCTGATTTAATGCAGATAAGGCACCGAGTCTAATTACCACCTTAATCAGCCACAGAACGCCACTTTGAAGCCGCAAGCCTTTACTGCCAGTTTCTCTTACAAGGAATGGTGGAGGCAGCACCAGAGAGCCGACTGAAAACAAACAAACAAAAAAAAGAGGAGGCTGGGGTACCGACATCGCAGGAACCCAGGACAGGTAAGCATCCTAATAATAAAAGTAAGTAGCTACAGCATTTGTAGCTGTTATCTTTTACATTTTTGGTGGGCGGGCTGGAGCTTTTCTTTTTGTGTTTGATAAACTGCTGTGCAAATATCGTGCGCCATAAAAAAAAAGAAAAAAAGAATATTAATTACAACTACAGCCATTTTATTCTCCAGGGCCTCCGCTTAAAATTAAAAAAAAAAAAAAAATACAGTTTTATATATAATGTTTGGGGGTTCAAAGCAATTTTCTGCCAAAAGACACAGATTGTTATATGTGAGAGAGAAATGCGAGAATTGGGCCGGTCTTGAGGCAGATATACAATATACGAGAATAAGATACAATGGATTGGTGTGAGATTGTGTATATATATATATATATATACACACATATACACACACACATACACACACATAGTGGGAATATAGTGATATAATGTATAATGAATGATAGAATGAATGTATATTGAATACAATGTATAGTGATACATTGTATTCACTATATAGTTATATAATTAGAATGAGTACAATGTATATAGTGATATAATAAAATGTATAATAATATCGTATATAATGAATACAATGTATATAATAAATGATAGAATGAATACAATGTATAATGATATAATATATACAATGTATATAGTGATATAATAAATAATAGAATGGATATAATGTATAATGAATGGATGGCGATGTGTATCCAGCGCCTCTCACCAGTGCCAGTTGTTGACGTTGGTGGCGTCCGCCCTCTGCTCCACAATCCAGCGCGGGTCTCCCTCTCCCCACTTGGCCATGTCTGTTGCCGGTCCCGGTGTGTCCCCTCCGCACAGCCCCGCCGTCACTTTTGTCGGCCGTGGAAGTTACTAGAAGAGCCTGGAAAGCCGGCAGGCCCGCCCCCGGCTCCGCCCCTTCCTGCCTTCCGCCATCGTCCCGGAGACCAACCGTTGACCTTCCCGCAGTTGAGGCCCTCAGCAACATGGCGCCGCCCATTCTCCCGAGACACTCAGGGAGCCGATCTGCATGAAGGAAAGCTCTCTAGGAGCCAGGGCCATGGAGACCGGCGGCCATCTTTACTGAGGGCTACAGGACAAATTATTATTACCATGACACTATATTCTTATTCTTCTTCATACTATTTTGTTAATATTATTATTGCAGTATTCTGAAATGGATGTAATGCAGGAGGAGGGGGGTCGTTCTATAGTGTATAGATGGGAGGGGCTCTGTAGATGATCAGGATGTGATTACACCCGAGTATCCCCCAACCCCCCGTATATGGAATATATATATTAGACCCCCCCCCAATAATATGTATATGTATAATATACAAAAATCTATCTTTAGAGATACATTGTATCAGATCTGTGTGTGTGGGCGGGGTAGGGGCGGAGTGAGATTGGTCAGGAAGTGTCAGGCGCGGGGGTTGCTGGGAGTTGTAGTTCTTCCTGTGGTGCAGTGCCCATTCTCGGCACAACACTGGTGTTCCCATCAGAAAAAGAGAAGACCGGAGTGGACTACATTTCCCAGCGTGCCCCGGGACAGAGGTCGGCTGGTCCTGGATGAGAGGTATGGGGGGTCCTGTCACTCTGCTCTCTCCCTCTCTGGGTCCCCTCAGGCCGGAGTACAGCTGTGAGGAGAAGTTTATGAAGCTGCTACATTTGGCTGACTGCTTCCTGAATTCTACATTCATTTCCAATCTGCTGACATTATAGGCTTCTGTTCTCACTATTGTGAGGTGGGGGGTACACTCCGTCTCTGGCCGTTCCCCGGGGGGGGGGGACTCTATGTCTCTGGCCGTTCCCTGGGGGGGGGGGGGGGCTGACTCTATGTCTCTGGCCGTTCCCCGGGGGGGGGGCTGACTCTATGTCTCTGATCGTTCCCTGGGGGGTTACATAGTTACATAGTTACATAGTAGGTGAGGTTGAAAAAAGACACACGTCCATCAAGTCCAACCCATGTGTGTGATTATATGTCAGTATTACATTGTATATCCCTGTATATTGCGGCCATTCAGGTGATTATCTAATAGTTTCTTGAAGCTATCAATGCTCCCCGCTGAGACCACCGCCTGTGGAAGGGAATTCCACATCCTTGCCGCTCTTACAGTAAAGAACCCTCTACGTAGTTTAAGGTTAAACCTCTTTTCTTCTAATTGTAATGAGTGGCCCCGAGTCTTATTAAACTCTCTTCTGCGAAAAAGTTTTATCCCTATTGTGGGGTCACCAGTACGGTATTTGTAAATTGAAATCATATCCCCTCTCAAGCGTCTCTTCTCCAGAGAGAATAAGTTCAGTGCTCGCAACCTTTCCTCATAACTAATATCCTCCAGACCCTTTATTAGCTTTGTTGCCCTTCTTTGTACTCGCTCCATTTCCAGTACATCCTTCCTGAGGACTGGTGCCCAGAACTGGACAGCATACTCCAGGTGCGGCCGGACCAGAGTCTTGTAGAGCGGGAGAATTATCGTTTTCTCTCTTGCGTTGATCCCCCTTTTAATGCATGCCAATATTCTGTTTGCCCTTATTAGCAGCAGCTTGGCATTGCATGCCATTGCTGAGCCTATCATCTACTAGGACCCCCAGGTCCTTTTCCATCCTAGATTCCCCCAGAGGTTCTCCCCCCAGTGTATAGATTGCATTCATATTTTTGCCACCCAAATGCATTATTTTACATTTTTCTACATTGAACCTCATTTGCCATGTAGTCGCCCACCCCATTGATTTGTTCAGATCTTTTTGCAAGATTTCCACATCCCGCGGAGACATTATTGCCCTGATTAGCTTAGTATTGTCTGCAAATACAGAGATTGAACTGTTTATCCCATCCTCCAGATCGTTTATAAACAAATTAAATAGGATTGGTCCCAGCACAGAACCCTGGGGAACCCCACTACCCACCCCGACCATTCTGAATACTCCCCATTTATCACCACCCTCTGAACACGCCCTTGTAGCCAGTTTTCGATCCAGGTACTCACCCTATGGTCCATGCCAACGGACCCTATTTTGTACAGTAAACGTTTATGGGGAACTGTGTCAAATGCTTTTGCAAAATCCAGATACACCACGTCTACGGGCCTTCCTTTATCTAGATGGCAACTCACCTCCTCATAGAAGGTTAATAGATTGGTTTGGCAAGAACGATTCTTCATGAATCCATGCTGATTACTGCTAATGATATCGTTCTTATTACTAAAATCTTGTATATAGTCCCTTATCATCCCCTCCAAGATTTTACATACTATTGATGTTAGGCTAACTGGTCTGTAATTCCCAGGGATGTATTTTGGGCCCTTTTTAAATATTGGTGCTACATTGGCTTTTCTCCAATCAGCTGGTACCATTCCAGTCAATAGACTGTCTGTAAAAATTAGGAACAACGGTCTGGCAATCACCTGACTGAGTTCCCTAAGTACCCTCGGATGCAAGCCATCTGGTCCCGGTGATTTATTAATGTTAAGTTTCTCAAGTCTAATTTTAATTCCATCCTCTGTTAACCATGGAGGTGCTTCCTGTGTTGTGTCATGAGGATAAACACTGCAGTTTTGGTTACTGAAGCCCCCCGATTCACTCGTGAAGACTGAGGAGAAGAATAAATTCAATACCTTTTCCATCTCCCCATCCTTTGTAACCAGATGTCCTTCCTCATTCTTTATGGGGCCAATATGGTCTGTCCTCCCTTTTTTACTGTTTACATACTTAAAGAATTTCTTGGGATTTTTTTTGCTCTCCTCCGCTATGTGTCTTTCATGTTCTATCTTAGCCGTCCTAATTGCACCCTTACATTTCTTATTGCATTCTTTATAAAGTCTGAATGCTGAGGATGATCCCTCAACCTTGTATTTTTTGAAGGCCTTCTCCTTTGCTTTTATATGCATTTTTACATTGGAGTTAAGCCATCCAGGATTTTTGTTCGCTCTTTTAAATTTATTACCCAATGGGATACATTGGCTAATGCCCTTATTTAATAAGCTCTTAAAGCAAACCCATCTCTCCTCTGTATTCTTTGTTCCTAATATTTTATCCCAATTTATGCCTTTTAGCAAGGTTTGTAGTTTAGGGAAGTTGGCTCTTTTGAAATTCAGTGTCTTTGTATTCCCTTTATGTTTCCTAGTTGTGTGATTTATACTGAAACTAATTGACCTGTGATCGCTGTTACCTAAATTGCCCCGTATTTCCACATCTGTGATCAGGTCTGTATTGTTGGTAATCAGTAGATCCAGTAATGTTTTATTTCTAGTTGGTGCGTCTACCATCTGACCCATAAAATTGTCCTGCAAGACATTAAGGAACTGGCGAGCCTTAAATGAATGCGCGGTTCCCTCCGCCCAGTCTATGTCTGGATAATTAAATTCCCCCATTATGATAACACTTCCCATCCTTGCTGCTAATCCAATTTGTGATAGGAGATCCATCGCCACTTCCTCCTTCAGGTTAGGGGGCCTATAGCATACTCCCAGTATTATTTTCCCCTTAGCTTCATCCCTTTGGAGCTCTACCCATAAGGATTCCACCTCCTCTCTAGCTCCCTCAGTGATGTCATCTCTCACATTCGCTTGTACATTATTCTTGATATATAGGCATACCCCTCCCCCTTTTTTACCCTTTCTATCCTTGCGGTATAGGGTATACCCTTGAATGTTTGCCAGCCAATCATGAGAGCTGTTGAACCAGGTCTCTGAAATTCCCACAAAATCCAAATCCTCCTCGTACAACAGTATCTCTAGTTCACCCATCTTGTCTGCCATGCTCCTGGCATTGGGGAACATGCCACATAGTTTAGACCGGTCGCATATTGTCCTCGTATTGGGCGTTTCAAAATCGCAACTAGGACTTGCTACTATACTCACCTTGTGTTTTTGTGCTTTGGTTAACCTACCACTAATGCCCCCAACACTACCCTCTGGAATATCATCCGCGCTGGCTATCACTGTCTCTGGACCCTCCCCCCCCATCGCCTAGTTTAAAAACCCCTCTAACTTTTTGGCCATCTTCATTCCCAGCAGATCTGCACCCTCCTCATTTAGGTGCAGTCCGTCCCTTCTATAGTACCGGTTACCGACTGAGAAGTCGGCCCAGTCCTCCAGGAACCCAAACCCCTCCTTACTACACCAGCTCTTCAGCCACTTGTTTACTTCCATAATCTCCCTCTGCCTTTCTGGTTTGGCTCGATGTACCGGTAGTATTCTTGAGAATACTACCTTGGAGGTCCTTTTCCCCCCACTCTCACTGGAGGAGTTCTTCCCCTGGCAGCTAGGAGAGTCCCTCATCTCCAGCAGTGCTGGTCCCTGACTGGTTTCACCAATGACACTCAATGGAGCGTACTTATTGGGATGCTCCAGTCCTGGATCGGCCTCTCTGGCACTTCCCCCTCTACCCCTCCTGACTGTCACTCATCTACTCTGTGCTAGTGCCTGCACCTCTTTGTCTCCACCCGCCTCTGTGCTGGCCCCTGCCCGCACCTGCCATGTACATTCCTGGCTCACCTTTAGTATGGAGGGACTTCTCAGTGCTGACAGTTGCTTCCCTAGATTCAGAACCTGGGCTTCCAGGGAAACAATGTGCTTACATTTTGCGCAGCAGTATTCACCCTCGATCGGATGATCAAGGAACGCATACATGCGGCAAGATGTACAAAGAGTCGCCTCTATGTCTCTGGCCGTTCCCCGGGGGGGGGACTCTATGTCTCTGGCCGTTCCCCGGGGGGGGGGGGGGGGGACTCTATGTCTCTGGCCGTTCCCGGGGGGGGCACTCTATGTCTCTGGCCATTCCTGGGGGGGGGGGTGACTCTATGTCTCTGCCCGTTCCCCGGGGAGGGGGGGTGACTCTATGTCTCTGCCCGTTCCCCGGGGAGGGGGGGTGACTCTATGTCTCCGGCCGTTCCCCGGGGGGGTGACTCTATGTCTCTGACCGGTCCCGGGGGGGGGGGGGGGCTGACTCTATGTCTCTGGCCGTTCCCCGGGGGGGTGACTCTATGTCTCTTACCGGTCCCCGGGGGGGGGGGGGCTGACTCTATGTCTCTGGCCGTTCCCCGGGGGGGGTGACTCTATGTCTCTGACCGGTCCCCGGGGGGGGGGGTGACTCTATGTCTCTGACCGTTCCCTGGGGGGGGCTGACTCTATGTCTCTGGCCGTCCCCCGGGGGGGGGGCTGACTCTATGTCTCTGGCCATTCCTGGGGGGGGGGGTGACTCTATGTCTCTGGCCGTTCCCCGGGGGGGGGACTCTATGTCTCTGGCCGTTCCCCGGGGGGGGGGGACTCTATGTCTCTGGCCGTTCCCCGGGGGGGGGGGACTCTATGTCTCTGGCCGTTCCCCGGGGGGGGACTCTATGTCTCTGGCCGTTCCCGGGGGGGGGGGGGGGACTCTATGTCTCTGGCCGTTCCCCGGGGGGGGGGGGACTCTATGTCTCTGGCTGTGATGTTCTTTTCTCTGTATACAGGTGGTGACTCTTCTGATCTCCCCGTGTGGCTCTCTCTGCACTTCAGATGTCCAGGGTAAAGGAGGATGAAGATTACTGGAATACCTCCAAGTGTAAAGCGTTCACCTTCGATGACCCGGATGAGGACGGACTGTCTCAGGTAAAGTGGAAAACCACAATGACCGTTATGTGCCGCCTTAGACTGATCTCATATCTCACCTTCCCCACTCCCTGTCATCTGCCTCATCCTTCTCCCTAGCCCATCTTCAGACTCTCTCCAGTCCTTCCTGAACCCAGAATCCTGTGTATGTTGTGTCCCTTGTACTGGATCGTGGTCGCACTTTACCGCTGCTTCCTCTTCTAGCTGAAGGAATCGAAACGCGCTGTGAACAGCCTGAAAGCTTTTGTGGATGAAGATGATGAGGACTGGGAGAGAGTCACCTGGAGTGGAGAGCCGGTGGGGAGTGAGTATCCATCTGTGAAGGTGATACAACTGAAACGTATGAAGTACTTCTGTTTCTGTGTCCAAGGGGTAGCCCCCTCCATCTCTGTGTCCAAGGGGTAGCCCCCTCCATCTCTGTGTTCGAAGGGTAGCCCCCTCCATCTCTGTGTCCTGGGGGTAGCCCCCTCCATCTCTGTGTCCAGGGGGTAGCCCCCTCCATCTCTGTGTCCAGGGGGTAGCCCCCTCCATCTCTGTGTCCAGGGGGTAGCCCCCTCCATCTCTGTGTCCAGGGGGTAGCCCCCTCCATCTCTGAGTCCTGGGGGTAGCCCCCTCCATCTCTGAGTCCTGGGGGTAGCCCCCTCCATCTCTGAGTCCTGGGGGTAGCCCCCTCCATCTCTGAGTCCAGGGGGTAGCCCCCTCCATCTCTGTGTTCGAAGGGTAGCCCCCTCCATCTCTGTGTCCTGGGGGTAGCCCCCTCCATCTCTGTGTCCAGGGGGTAGCCCCCTTCATCTCTGTGTCCAGGGGGTAGCCCCCTCCATCTCTGTGTCCAGGGGGTAGCCCCCTCCATCTCTGTGTCCAGGGGGTAGCCCCCTCCATCTCTGTGTCCAGGGGGTAGCCCCCTCCATCTCTGAGTCCTGGGGGTAGCCCCCTCCATCTCTGAGTCCTGGGGGTAGCCCCCTCCATCTCTGAGTCCTGGGGGTAGCCCCCTCCATCTCTGAGTCCTGGGGGTAGCCCCCTCCATCTCTGAGTCCTGGGGGTAGCCCCCTCCATCTCTGAGTCCTGGGGGTAGCCCCCTCCATCTCTGAGTCCTGGGGGTAGCCCCCTCCATCTCTGAGTCCTGGGGGTAGCCCCCTCCATCTCTGTGTCCTGGGGGTAGCCCCCTCCATCTCTGTGTCCTGGGGGTAGCCCCCTCCATCTCTGTGTCCTGGGGGTAGCCCCCTCCATCTCTGTGTCCAGGGGGTAGCCCCCAGGGGACATGGGGGAAGGGGATTTTGGAAGTCCTGTTGTAAAAGGTTGTTTCTCCCACTTGCTCCATGTTTGTCTCTCTGTCAGGTATATCATGGTCTATTAAAGAGACCTCCTCAATTAACCGGGGGCGGGACATAAAGAGTCCAGGAGCTGAGAAGCCTCGGTTAGAGACATCCTCTTATGCCTTCCCCAAACCAGTGTCCTCCTATTCCATTGGCAGCCTCTTTAAAGGTGAGTGCTATTTATTGTGTTTCCTTCTTGTGTAGGTTGTGTTGTGCTCCTCATCCTCTTAGTGTACATTCTGTGTAGATTTCTAGAATATTTTTCATGTATTGTGACCCGCCACCTCTGTTCATTGCAGGAAAATCCAGGCAGAGCAGTTTCCAGTCACTGTCTGATGGTAAGTTGTTGTTTTTTTTTTCTTGCCCTCCTCGTGGTGTTTAGCCAAGGCCAAGTATCTGGTCATGCTCTCTGCTCTTCTCTTCCAGCTCTTCTAGAGACAAACAATAAACATTTTGCCCCAGAGCTGCGGAAACCCAGATCTGAATACCAGGTACTGTGGGGTGGTGAGTAGTGGAGGTCTCTGGGTAGTGGGGAAGCAGTAGAGGCCTGTTTATGGGGGGGGGGGGGGGTTAGTGGGGGCCTATGTGTAGCAGGAGGCAATGAGGGCCTTTCGAAATGGGGAGGCAGTGGAGGCCCTGTGGGGTAAGGAGGAAGCAGTGGATGCCCTGTGGGGTAAGGAGGAAGCAGTGGAGACCCTGTGGGGTAAGGGGAAGGGGAAGGCAGTGGAGACCCTGTGGGGTAAGGGGAAGGCAGTGGAGACCCTGTGGGGTAAGGGGAAGGCAGTGGAGACCCTGTGGGGTAAGGGGAAGGCAGTGGAGACCCTGTGGGGTAGGGGGGAAGGCAGTGGAGACCCTGTGGGGTAGGGGGGAAGGCAGTGGAGACCCTGTGGGGTAGGGTGGAAGGCAGTGGAGACCCTGTGGGGTAGGGTGGAAGGCAGTGGAGACCCTGTGGGGTAGGGTGGAAGGCAGTGGAGACCCTGTGGGGAAGGGGGGAGGCAGTGGAGACCCTGTGGGGTAGGAGGGAGGCAGTGGAGACCCTGTGCGGTAGGGGGGAAGCAGTGGAGACCCTGTGGGGTAAGGGGGAGGCAGTGGACACCCAGTGGGTAGGACAGGTGGCAGTAGAGGCCTCTGGGAAGGGAGACACTTTTATAGGGCGAACATTAACGTTGTGGTATATTTTCCAGGATTATAGCGGGGAGTGGAGCATTGAGGATTCAGTTCGGAGGATGAGCAAAGGCAAGGTACGCTATGTGATCTGAATGGTTCTCCTCGCAGGGCCAGCATCATGTGTCCATACATGTCTGACTCAGATGTAAAGGCCCATTAATGTATATTAGAGCTTACTACAGAAATGTCTGTGTTCCCACTCGGGAAGAACACACAGGTAGCCATCTCCCCAAGGCGGTCACAAACCTGATAGGGATTCTAACCCTTCACCACCCTGTCCAGAACTAGACAAACTTATGGCTGGGGTTATGCTTTGCATTTTATGTAAACCCCAAATCATTTTTTTTTAGGATGTTTGACATCATGTCTTACTGCATGCAGCTTTTTATAAGCAAATTAGCCGCAGGGTTGTCAGCTTGCTGTGTGTGTTCCTTCAGTCGGCCACTGGACTCACTATAAGATCAATCAGGCTGCTCAACAGCCAATTGGAGAACCTTGCACTGCAACAATGTGCTTCCCACCTGGATACTTGCCTTCCTTCTTGATCCAGTAATTTTTGCTGTATGGATATGTGACAATGAGGGGGGGGGGCGGGGGGATATTATCCTGCACACAGCTCACTTCCTTGCCTGTAATTTTTTGTTGGAGCACAATGTCACGTTTCTGCTTCCTCCATCCCCAAATGAAAGCAGCTCATTTTCAGTGGTCCCTAATTCCAGATCTTCCTAAAATAGTGTGTGTTTGTTTTGTGGACAGGTCTGCTCCCTGGAGAGGTTCCGCTCTCTGAAGGACAAGCTGAAACTTCTAGATGAAGCCATCCGACTTCATGATGGGAATGTCATCACAGCTGTACGTAAATGACAGGTGCTTTGTAGGAGGCATAGCTTGGCTTATGAAGTGGGTGTGGCTAAAGTAATATATGGCCAATCGGATATTATTGGAAGTGTTCAAGGAGATGAGGTTTAATGGGGGAAATGGAGGTTAAGGACCCTCTGAACTTCCAGCTTGAATCATTGTATTACCTTGTATACTTTCAGTTTAAATCTGCTAAATATGTTTCAGGGGCATCAATGTGTGGAGAGGCTTGTTTTTTCTTTCTGTGTTTTTTCCCTTCACTTTGCCTCCCTGGTTGGTCACTGTCATGTTTCATCTCATATTTGCAGGTTTTAATATTCATGAAAAAGACGTTACATTCAGGTAAGTGACCATAAAGAGGTTGTTGCCCCCTGACAATTTGTGTCCTGTCTATCCTGTGGTCAGTTTCTCTTTAGAATGACCCAGGTTGGGTGTGATTGAGCAGTATGTGAGCTCTGAGTGTCTTTGTGGGGTCTTGTTGGGGTTTCAGCTCTTGTTATTTTGTTCTTCCCCCAGTTACAGAAATGGTCATCTTTGGCTGCTAAATAACACCCAGCCTGAGCACCTGAGATATACCAGGATTGAACACCCTATATATATTACCAGCCTGAGCACCCCAGATATACCCAGCCTTAGAATATTTGGCCTACCCAGCCGTAGAGTCTCTGGCCCATCCAGCCTTAGAATCTCTGGCTTACCCAGCCTTAGAATCTCTGGCTTACCCAGCCTTAGAATCTCTGGCCTACCCAGCCTTAGAATCTCTGGCCTACCCAGCCTTAGAATCTCTGGCCTACCCAGCCTTAGAATCTCTGGCCTACCCAGCCTTAGAATCTCCGGCCTACCCAGCCTTAGAATCTCCGGCCTACCCAGCCTTAGAATCTCCGGCCTACCCAGCCTTAGAATCTCCGGCCTACGCAGCCCGATCACTGTGGGGGACTGTGGGCCAAACTGCTAACATATATTGCAACAAGTACTGCTATCTGACACCATTTGCCTGCTGATGTCATTGTCTATTCCACTCAGAGATTCTATTCCGGGAGCTGAAGGAGAGACAAGAGGCCCTGAGACATTTTATTCATTTCTTGAAGGAGACTGAAGACCAGCAGTTGCTCATGGAGCTCTTCAGGTAAGTTGTGTTAGTGGTCTTTTGCCATCCGGCCTGACGTGACAATTTGTAGCGGGAATGGGCGACAATTACTGACTAATAACAGAAATATAAATATCACCATGTGTTATCAGTCAATGTATATAACGCTGCAAACCTCTGGTGGGTGTTCATCCTGGGAACTACTTTGTATTTTGTTCTGTAGGTGCGTTATTTGTCTGTCCAGAGAAAGACAATACAACCCCCTCGCTGGAGCCCCAGGGGCCCCTTCCATATAAAAATACATCAAATAGAAACTGGCAGCAGTTTAAAAGCTGAACTCCAACTGAACTTCCGCCACTTTGTAAAATGTGCAGGCATACTATGAGTTAGGTCCAACAAGGTGCATGCCACCTCCTGGACTTTTCTTTTTAATTTACATCTGACAGATTTATCAAGCTCTGGGAGGATAGCTATGGCTACATTTCTGGATTTCTGACGCTGGACATTATGTTCTTAGGTCCTTCAGCTGCAGAGTTGTATGCAGCTTCTGTGCCCTCCCCTCCTCCTGCCCAGTGACAGGATACAAATAAAATCTCATTCACAAAATACAAAGGTTTCTGTGAGTTGGTGGCAAAGGGGAGGGGCAGGCAGAATGTGGAGATGGCTATCCTGGAGCGCCATAAAATGGTCAGATGTAAATAAAAGAGAGAAGTCCAGAAGGTGGCATGCACCTCCGTTGGACTTGACTCATAGTATGCCTGCACATTTTACAAAATGGCCAAATTCTTGGAGTTCAGCTTTAGCCCTCCTCTACTTCAAACCAAAATGTAAAAAAGTTCTTTAACGTTAGATATACTATAACCAGTTAAGGACTGCCATATAGCAGATTTACTGCTACAGGGCGGCCCTCCTGTGCAAAATTATATAATATATTATATATATATTATAGAGAGAGAGAGAGAGAGAGACGTCATTCTGCCTACTCACAGCAGAAGCTGATCTGCGGGTGCCAGGCACTGGATGTCCACTGGCACCCGCCAATCGTCAGACACCAAACGGAGCTCTGCCTATGTAAACAAGGCAGACCTGGGGGGCGTGGCTTGATGGTGGAGCGAGCGGACATGTAGAGACACCGCTCAGGCTCATGAACAGCATCCTACAGTGATCCTGGGTCCCTTCTCCTCCGGACCGGTTCCAAACTCTTCCCCACAGTCGTGGGCACACTTCAGGCTGGCGTCCATGGTGAAATACGGGCCACCTGCGCCGACATCTGTGGCGGGACAACTCGCCCGTTTTCGATAGCAAGATGGCGCCGAGCCTCAGGCAGAGCCGCCTGACACGCTGCAGCCGTCCTCCTCCTTTTCTCAGACAGCCTACAGCTCTGGTGAGTGACTCTACCCCTGCTCTGTTTGCTACCCTGCCTGCTTCACCCCCCCGGATAATGAGGACTGCCAGGCCCTAGATTCCCCCCCATGCTGAGCCTACACTGGCTAACATCATGCTGGCTATCCAAGACTGCAAGGCCTCCCTTTCTACCCAGATAGCATCTGGCGCATGGACTTCTCCCTATTGAAAAAAGATGTGCAAAACTTGAGAGATAGAACAGGGGCTACTGAAAAACGTATCAGTTCCCTGTAGGATGTTGTGCACCCCCTTATCTGCCATTGTGCGGGATCACACAAGTGAAATGGCTGCTCTCTGCGCTAAAATTGTCAATTAAAGTAATGCAGTGCTGTATCGCGGAGAATGGCCTGGTCATGAAGGAGGGTTAAATCTTCCGAAGGTCAAGTGGTTAATCGCTGATGAAGGGGGTCCCTTGGACCCCTAAATGGCTTTGGCTGTTTACACATTTATAGTAATGAGTAGACTTTACCTGGACCATCGGTGATCTTTCTCCAAAATTCCCTGGATAGATGTAGATTCGTTTTTTGTTGATTTAATTGCTGTCTTACTAGTGGCCTCTTTATTTTTTTTTCAGGTATCTGGAGTGGACAGAAGAGCTAGCAGTGAGTATAAATGGTTGGCGGCAGTGTCATTTCTCCATATTCCTTCCCAGTCTCAGAGAAGGTTGTCTCTCCACAGCTATGTAGATATCGTGAACACCTGAACATCGTGGATGCTGAGCAGCGCAGAGACTTCCTAAAGAGTAAATGTCTCAGGTGAGTCTCATTGATCACCCCTGGGGGATGCCAGCACTGTCCCGGAAAAGGTTTTGTGCTGGAACCTGTTTTACATCTTAATTTTATTATTTTGCAATAAAAATAATTTCTAGTTTTGTTTAATTTGGGGGGGGCTGGCTTTGTACAAGATTTGCTTGTATGGTTTGGTGTGTTGCTTGGTTAAATTCAATCATCCCTCACCATTACATGCCTTGTAAAGGCCTTTTCTTGTCTAGAGGAAGCCAGTGGGTGTCTCAGCCTACCAGACTCCACCTGAAATATTAAAATAAAGTGAATTTTTGTTTCGGTCTGTGTATACTATATTCTAGTATATCGCAGCTCTAACAAATGGCAAAAACCCCTAACAAAATGTGATTAAAAATAGCAATACAGCACATTTCTGTTATCGCCATTACATAATGCAACTAAACACTACTTTACCAAAAATTTATTTGTGCTCAAAATAAAATGTGTATAACGGGTAGACAACCTCGGAACTTCGCCTGTGGTGAAACTACAAATCCCATCATGCTTTTCCCTCCTTGGGAGTCACGCCTGTGGCTTTCAGTCTTGCAATGCCTTATGTGACTTGTAGTTCCACACCAGCTGGAGTGCCAAGCTTGCCTATCCCTGGTTTATAACTTTAAAGCAGAGTTCCACTCAAAAGTGGAACTTCCACTTATCTGTTTTCCTTTGCCACGATCCAGTTGGTACCTTTTTTATATTCTTCCACTCTCCACCATGCCACAAAGAAATCCACATGAGGTAACACCATCTCATACACTTTTATTAAGAAAAAGGCAATAAAAGATCCTTTAAAGTGGTTCTAAAGCCTTTTTTTTTCATGCATCAAGGTTAAAAAAAAAAAAACCTGCTGCAGAGAATCCCCCAGTTACCTCCTTATATTTAAATACCTGAGTCCAATCTCAATCCAGCGCTGTGCATGAGAGCAGTGGCTCTCCCGGCTCTGTCCCTCCCCATTGGCTTCCACTCCTGTCAATCAATCCTATGAAGAGTGAGGTGGGAGCGGTGCCAAGCCCTGCTGTCTCAGGAGTGAGCCCTCACGGGTTCTCCCATAGAAAGTGGCTTTCTATGGGGACACTCAGCGCGGGGGAGGCTGGCTGGGAGCGCCAGTAGGGGACCTAAGAAGAGGAGGTTCAGGGCCGCTCTGTGCAATACCCTTGCATAGAGCAGGTAAGTATAACATGTTTATTATTTTAATTAAAACTTTTTTATTTTATTATATTAAAATAAACAACAACCGCAAACACAAATTATCTTGCCGCTTCCTATATACTGATGACCTGCTCTCCGATTCCTAGTGCCAGTGATCCGTCTGTATGGGGCGAGTTTAAATCCAGCGCACTTTGTCTAAGACATCATGGTGATTAGATGGGGTAGCGGTTGTGATGTTCCTGTGGGATTGTTTAGTAGATGGTGACAGTGATGAACACTTTTTTTTATTGTTATAGAGCAGCATGGAGTCAGTTCACTGATGCGCAGGAGTATGTTGTTTCAGTGATGAACACTTACCTGTGTCTGTTGTTCCTCCTTAGCCTACCCTTCTCCCTGGACGATGCAGCCCATGTACAGGACCATTATACCTTGCTGGAAAGACAGATCATCATCGAGGTCAGGATTGTTTACTGGGCCGTGTGTGGGCACCTGTCATAGGTCCACTCAGACTTGGAACACATTTAGTGCTGTGTGTCTGTATATGTTTTGCCGTGTGTGTCCATCTATTCACCAAATTATATCACCATGTTCAATGTGGAGTGCCAGCCTGTTATAGAAGCAAGCTTCAGCCAAAACCGCCCAAGATTCAAACTGTGTGTGGGCAGGCTGAATGTGCCAAGTTGATCGATCAACTTGGGTACAATCAGCCTGCTGGATTCACATCCAATTATCGCCAGCGGCTGCTATAGTTGCTAGCAATAATCACTGCCTTCTCCTGGTGGGGATGGCTTCCCCCGCCAGGAGCAGACAATAGCTCAACAGGAGGGATTCCCCAGTCAGCACTGTGCCCATCGGTACCTGCTCATCAGTACTGCCTATCGTTGCCCATAAGTGGCGCCTATTAGTTTCCATCAGTGCCACCTATCAGTGCTGCATATTAGTGCCTCCTCATCAGTGCACATCCAGTGAAGGGGGAACATTTCTTATTTACAAAATGTTCTGACAGAAACTAAGAAAAACTTATATTTTCAAAATTTTCAGGCTTCTTTTGTTTTTTGCTAAAAAAATATTAAAACAACCCAGTGGTGACTAAATACCATCAAAAGATAGCTCTATTTGTGTGAAAAAAAACATAAAAATTTAATTTGGGTACAGTGTAGTATGACCACGCAATTGTCATTCAAAGTGTGACAGCGCTGAGAGCTGAAAATTGGCCTGGGCAGAAAGGGGGTATAATTGGCCAGTATTAAAGCTGTTATTGATGTCACCGGCGCATGCGCAGATTTGGCCTAATTTACGGCATTCTCAATATACCGTCAGTTAGTTTATGCAGAGGCCGTGTCCCTGTCATCACTTGCTTTGCAGTCCCACAAGGCTACAGGTGTATTTGCACCTGGAACACCCTGTGTGACTTGTAGAGTCACGCGGGGTGGGGGGGGTTTGGGGGGTGTAAACATCATCAGAGCTGAACACGGGACTCTGAGGGAAGGAGATCCAATATTTGCACTTGTGCCTGTATACTACTGTCTCTAAAACATATTACAACCCAAAAAAATGTAAATATCCCTAAAGTTTAATTGTCTCACTGTCATGTACGTATTGCGTATGCGCAAGATTGCGACCATGACAGAAAGAAAGGGGGAAGGAAAATACACTTGTGAGGAGGAAGACAATAGATAACATAGCACCTGCTTCAGCCGGGATAAATGAAAACTAAAGTAAAGCCACAAAACAAGTAAAAGCAACCTAGAGGGAAAAATAGTAATGCAAAAATTAATTAATTATGATACTTATAATAGCTGAGTTTACTATCGCTATAATGGTAGACCTGCAATTAACTACTTAAATTGATTGTAAAGTCTCTCCTTTTTTTTTTTTTTTTTCTTTTAAATAACAAACATGTTATACCTACCTGCCCTGTTGCAGTGGTTTTGCCCAGAGCAGCCCTGGATCCTCCTCTTCTCGGGTCCCACTTCGCTGCTCCTGGCCCCTCCCTCCTGTCGAGTGCCTCCACAGCAAGCAGCTTGCTATGGGGGCACCCGAGCCGAGCTGCAGCTCCGTGTGTTGTCCATTTAGACATGGAGCTGACGTTCGGCCCGCCGCCCCCTCTCTCCCCTCATTGGCTAACTGATTTTGATTGACAGCCACTGGAGTTTATGGCGCCGCTGCTGTGTCATAGCCAATCAGGGGGGAGAGTCCCGGACGGCTGAGTGACTCGTGGACATCGCTGGAGCAGAGAAGGGGCTCAGGTAAGTAATAGGGGGTGCTGGTGGGCCTGCTACACGCAGAAGGCTTTTTATCTTAATGCATAGAATGCATTAAGATAATCCTTCTGCCTTTACAACTCCTTTTAAAGGTAGCGGCCTGTATTAACCCTTCATTATTGGCCCCTTTTTTCGGTTTACAATGCTGTGACCATTTGACTGACTGAAGTCTGTCATGTAACACTTTGATGGTATTTATTTAACCACTGTTTTTTATGTTTACTATACAAAGAAAAAATCAAAATTTAAAAAAAAAAAAAAAACTTTCTCTTTCTTTCTGTTTTGAAATAAGTGACAAATGCCAGGACAGTGCAAAAAAAAAAATCAGAAATTATCCCTGTTTTGGAATGTAGACATTATTTATTTATTTTTTCCACATTTTTTTGGTAATGAAAAAATGTTCTGATATTGAGTGGGTTAAAGAATGGAACTTGGTAGTATTGCACTAGATAGAGTGCCTGGAGATCATACACAGAGGAAGGAGGCAGTGAAGGGGTTACTGTACAGGGCACATACAGTGGGAGGATGGAGATGAGTGGGTTAATGTGCAGGATAAGGGAGGTGAAGGGTTAATATACAGGCCACACACCGAGACAGGCTGGGGCACCAGAAGTATAAATGAGGAGAGGTGTGAAAATCCATGATCTGTGGTTTGGAACTAATGAATGACTGTGATGTAAAAGGAAAGGGAAGACTTTCCAATGTAAACACTACATTGTATATGTTTTTTGATCACTGTGATTGGGCATCATAGCGAGCGCATGGTACAGAGCCACTCGGATCAACCCTGTACACTGTGCCTGTGAACCAAGCCGCCTGATTTAAAGCTCGGTCTACAGCTATTAATGGATGCACTGCCCGTGCCAGCGCGATTTTATAAATAATACTGCAGAAATAAGCGTCCACGTTTTTTAAATGTGCAGTGATTTATTTGTGGGTAAAGCTAAAGTTTTTTTGAATCGCGTTAAATGTATTTGATTTTTGGTTTGGTTTACTGAGTATAAAAATAGACTGTTAAAAAAAAAAGACGTACGAAATAGCAGCTAAACAAATTCCATTCCTCGTATAGAAATATTCAGAGATATCACAACACCTACATATCACAGTGTGCGATAAAATGTGTAGAAAGTTACAATGCACGTAGCATAACATGAAAGATTGAAAGGTGACCCATAGAAGGTGTGGCAGTTTTTACACAATTACATTGGTCAGCTTGGACCAGTGTAGTTATGTATGTTCCATACCTGTGGCATCCGACTCAACTTCAGTGATTACCGCCGGCATATAAATCCCACACCGAGCGGCTGCCCTGCTGCTTACTGAACATAGGACATTGCCTGCTCAGCACAGGGACCATTCAGAGGACACTTTATGTTTTCTAAATTAACCCGAAGTGTTCTCTGATCAGATATGGTGGCTATCGTGATGTCACCAACCCCCTTCCCCCACCTTGTCCAGTCAGAGAATGCTTTGCCTCCGTTGAGAAAATAGTGGCCATGCCGAGCGAGTGACCTGTATGCACAGCCACTCGCACAGGACCCAGAAGCTAGCGGTAATCACTGCAGTAGCGTTGCCTACAGTGATTTCCAGCTTTCACAGGGATCCCATCGGTATGGCACAGCTATACTGACATTGGCCAAGCTGGACCAATATAACTATGTAAAAAATGTACATACCTAAACTTTTTAGCTTTGAATCTAATAACCAGGATTTCTTTCACTTTAAATAGTTTTGTTTGGGCCAGTATTTCCGTCACTAACATTTGCCCGCTGGGTGCATTGTATAAACCGTATGTAGCCTCAGCTACATACAGTATACAGCACTGTGTTTCGGGTGTGAGATGAGACCTTCCTATCCAACACCTGGAACAAAACGGCGTCGGGCTGAGCTGCACTCGGCCATTCACAGGCAGCTTTGCATTCTATCAATAAATACAGAGCTTCCTCTGATTGGTCAACTCGGAGCCTGATGATGTTGCGATCACCGATTTGGCCAGTGAGCTTGGCCAAAACGAACTATTTAAAGTGAAAGTAAACTTGGACATAAGCTTTCAGCCCAGGTTTTTAGGTGAAATGCGTCAGTAGAGGAGGACTCTTTGCTTATTTGTCCATAATGGGAATAAAGTTGCCAGCGTTTTAACATTCCCGGAGAGCAGCCAGCCTTTTTTCCCTTCTCAGACTGACATTTTGTAGAAGCTGTTAGCAGGGTGCAGGGATACTCTTGGGCCTATCTGTACTGTGCTTGATTTCCTCGGTGGGGGTTGTAATTAATGAACATGTGTAAATCACCTTCTTTCTCGTACTAGTTTTACGATGCTCACCGAGCAATGTATTAAGCAGGAAGTTTCTATCGTCTCTCTGTCCCTTCTGTGGATTTCAGGTCAATGATAAGCACTTGGAGGCCTCAGGACAGGACATCTTCCGCAAGCACCCCAGGAAAGCCTCTCTGCTCTTCATGCCGCTGGTCACCACCCTGTTCTACTCCTGTATCTACCACTACACAGAGAGCGAGGTGAGCAGCGGCGGATGACGTGGTAGGCGGCAGGGGAGGGTGTACAGTGTGATGTATGGGGAGGGGGGGCTTCAGGGTTCACTAATCAGATATATTTCTCTCCATACAGGGAACCTTCAGCAGTCCTACTAATCTCCGGAAGACCTTTAAGGTGACAGACGAGGCTTTGTGTGTCTGTTTGGACATATAAGTACTACGCGCTCAGTAATTTGCTGACACGCTTTTATGACTCTATTACAGATCCCAGAGAAGCTGTACATTCTCACGGCACTGGCCGCACGTGCGAAGCTGCGAGCGTGGCATGATATTGATGCGCTATTCACCACTAAGGTCTGTGCCAGTCCCAGCATGCCTCTTTTTCTGCAGCCTTCATCATACTAAAATGCCACCTGCAGAACTAACTTTTCATACGGGATTGATAGAAGGTTGAAAAAAAATATATGAAGAATCCAGAAAGAGGTCAGCCCAGGCTAGGAACAAGCAGACATTCAGCTGAGGGACATGGGCTTCCACTGGCATTTTCCTGGTCCTTTGTAGGCTGCAGGGAATCCTCCACAGCAAGAAAGACCAGTTTGTGGTGTTGGCACATGGGCTGGCATGGATAGAATGGCATTAGGTGAAGTCATGCGCCCAGCAACATGGGGAAGGGGGTTCTTGATTGGGATAAGATAGATATGGACAATACTTCATTGATATATATTGATATATATATTTTTTTTAACCACTTAAGGACCGCCTTATAACAAATATACTGCTACAGGGCGGCGCTCCTGTGCAGAATTGTGTGTGTATATGTGTATATGTATGTATGTATGTATGTATGTGTGTGTATATATATATATGTGTGTGTGTGTGTGTGTGTGTGTGTGTGTGTGTATCATTAATGTACACACAGCACCCCATATTGACAGAAAAACACAGAATTGTTGACATTTTTGCAGATTTATTAAAAAAGAAAAACTGAAATATCACATGGTCCTAAGTATTCAGACCCTTTGCTCAGTATTTAGTAGAAGCTCCCTTTTGATCTAATGCAGCCATGATTTTTTTGGGGAAAGATGCAACAAGTTTTTCACACCTGGATTTGGGGATCCTCTGCCATTCCTCCTTGCAGATCCTCTCCAGTTCTGTCAGGTTGGATGGTAAACGTTGGTGGACAGCCATTTGTAGGTCTCTCCAGAGATGCTCAATTGGGTTTAAGTCAGGGCTCTGGCTGGGCCATTCAAGAACAGTCATGGAGTTGTTGTGAAGCCACTCCTTCGTTATTTTAGCTGTGTGCTTAGGGTCCTTGTCTTGTTGGAAGGTAAACCTTCGGCCCAGTCTGAGGTCCTGAGCACTCTGGAGAAGATTTTCGTCCAGGATATCCCTGTACTTGGCCGCATTCATCTTTCACTCGATTGCAACCAGTCGTCCTGTCCCTGCAGCTGAAAAACACCCCCACAGCATGATGCTGCCTCCACCATGCTTCACTGTTGGGACTGTATTGGACAGGTGATTAGCAGTGCCTGGTTTTCTCCACACATACCGCTTAGAATTAAGGCCAAAAAGTTCTATCTTGGTCTCATCGGACCAGAGAATCTTATTTCTCACCATCTTTGAGTCCTTCAGGTGTTTTTTTAGCAAACTCCATGCTGGCTTTCATGTGTCTTGCACTGAGGAGAGGCTTCCGTCGGGCCACTCTGCCATAAAGCCCCGACTGGTGGAGGGCTGCAGTGATGGTTGACTTTCTACAACTTTCTCCCATCTCCCGACTGCATCTCTGGAGCTCAGCCACAGCGATCTTTGGGTTCTTCTTTACCTCTCTCACCAAGGCTCTTCTCCCCCGATAGCTCAGTTTGGCCGGACGGCCAGCTCTAGGAAGGGTTCTGGTCGTCCCAAACGTCTTCCATTTAAGGATTATGGAGGCCACTGTGCTCTTAGGAACCTTAAGTGCAGCAGAAATGTTTTTGTAACCTTGGCCAGATCTGTGCCTTTCCACAATTCTGTCTCTGAGCTCTTCAGGCAGTTCCTTTGACCTCATGCTTCTCTTTTGCTCTGACATGCACTGTGAGCTGTAAGATCTTATATAGACAGGTGTGTGGCTTTCCTAATCAAGTCCAATCAGTATAATCAAACACAGCTGGACTCAAATGAAGGCGTAGAACCATCTCAAGGATGATCAGAAGAAATGGACAGCACCTGAGTTAAATATATGAGTGTCACAGCAAAGGGTCTGAATACTTGGGCCCCTTTCACACTGGGGCGGTAGGGGGCGTCGGCGGTAAAACAGCGCTATTTTTAGCGCTGTTTTACCGCGGTATTCTGCCGCTAGCGGTGCGGTTTTAACCCCCCGCTGGCGGCCGAAAAAGGGTTAAAACCCCTCGTACAGCAGTATTACCGCGGTATAGCCGCGCTGTCCCATTGATTTCAATGGGCAGGAGCGGTGAAGGAATACACCGCTCCTTCAACGCTCCAAAGAAGCGGCTTGCAGGACTTTTTTTACCGTCCTGCCAGCGCACCGCTTCAGTGTGAAAGCCCTCGGGCTTTCACACTGAACAAACAGCGGAGGCTGTTTAAGGGCGGTTTGCAGGCGGTATTTTTTGCGCAATAACGCCTGTAAACAGCCCCAGTGTGAAAGGGGCCTTAGGACCATGTGATATTTCAGTTTTTCTTTTTTAATAAATCTGCAAAAATGTCAATTCTGTGTTTTTCTGTCAATATGGGGTGCTGTGTGTACATTAATGAGGGAAAAAAAATTAACTGAAATGATTTTAGCAAATGGCTGCAATATAACATATAATATATGGGTATGAATGTATGTATGTGTGATTCTGCACTTCCGCCTAGGGGGGTGCGCGCCACCGGCGGTCCGCTTCTGTTGTGATTACTCACAGTAGAGGCCAATCTGCGGGTGCTGGGCATTAGATGTCCGTCAGCACCTGCCGATCGTCGGACGCAGAGAGAAGCTCTGTCTGTGTAAGCAAGGCAGAGCTCCTTTCTGACAAGGGGAAAGTGATGGATTTTGTGGGAATAAAATCCATCACTTCCCTTAGTAAAAGCAGCGCCCATAGTACACAAAAATACTGGCTAGGCACACAGTTAACCTTTTGACCGTTTAGCCCCTTCCCAGCCATTAGTACAGTGACCGTGCATGTTTTTATCTGTATTTATACTGTATTAGTGTCACTGGTCCTAAAAAAGTGTCAGTGTCCGATTACCCATTGTATTAACGCAGTCCTGCTATAAGTCGCTGATCGCCGCCATTAATAGTATAAAAAAAATAAAATAAAAATCCCAAGCCCCCCACCTAGATGAATGATGTGCACTATGCGCCCTTTTGCCTCCTGGGATGTGTACGTCGGGTATCCCAGGATTAGATTAAATTCTAATGGCGTTCCCTCTTATTTCCTCAGACCTGGTTGGGTTACACCAAGAAGAAAGCGCCGGTTGGTTTTCATCGGGTAGTGGAGATTTTACACAAGAATGGGGCCCCCGTACAGGTGAGCAGCATATAGTGGAAATCCTCCCAGCAGCTGAAGTGCTTGTGTTCTGTCTCCATTATGCAGGTCACATTTCTGTTATTGTCCTATCTTGCTGTGCAGGTCTTGCAGGAATACATCCGGCTTGTGGAGGACGTGGAAACCAGAATATCACTAGGGACAAAGTACAAGTGCCATGACGTTGTGATCGACGTGAGTAAATAGTGCCAGCAGGGGTACCAAGAGATGTAATTTTATAGATTAACCAGTAGGGGGCAGACAGGCACACTGACAATTTGCCATCTGAGGGATGGGAATATGTCATGCTCCCATTGCATACTGCTCAAGGTCCAGTTTGCTGGCGGATTGGAAGGTGAAGGGGGTGTGTGAACCTGAGCACTGTAAGCAGTGAGATGCATCCTTAGAAAATCCCTAAACTCTGTTGATCCAGAGGAAAGGAAAATCCCTAAAGCCCCATTCACATCAGGCGATTTAGGATTGCGGATGGAATCTCCGCAATTCTGCTTCTGATTCCTAATCGCCAGGTGTGGACGGGGCCTTACAAAGCATGGTCCAATATGGAAACATTCCTTTCCGATCCCCTAGGGCAGGGATATCCAATTAGCGGACCTCCAGCTGTTGTAAAACTGCAAGTCCCATCATGCCTCTGCCTCTGGGTGTCATGCTTCTGACTGTCAGTCTTGCTATGCCTCATGGGACTTGTAGTTCTGCAACAGCTGGAGGTCCGCTAATTGCATATCTCTGCCCTAGGGCAATTAGACAATCCTTGTACCAACAACTACATGTGCTGTTATTCTCATTATTACTTATATTTTGTGCATATAGAAACATGTCCAGTTCACAACCGATATATATATATAAATGAAGCCATCAGCCATAACCCAGGTACTTTTTTTTTTTTTCAGCCAGCGATACTCCTTCTCATAAAAGTGATCCGAGTGGCTGAGCAGCCGCTGGATTGCTTGTAGAAGCACCAGGAGGGGTGCCCCCCCCCAGCCAATTGCCAGTGCTTCTTGGGCTTCCCATTCTTACCAGCGAGCCCGGGAAACAATGTGATGGTTTGCACGGCAAAACAGAGACCAGATTGTCTCTCATCACCTCTATGATCTAGGAGGGCCGGAGCAACGTTGTGACATTGTCTCCGGTCTAGGGCGGAAGTAAACAATTTTTTTTTTTTTTTTTTATAGCAAAAGATCAATATTGTTTATTTATTTTTGATCCTTTGCTTTCAAAGGTAGAGGAGGGATTTGGAGTCTTTTAGACCCCCAAATCCCTTCATAAAAAGGACATATGGTCCCTTATTTCTATTACAAGGGATGTTTACAATCCTTGTAATAAGAATAAAAGTGATCTAAAAGAAAAAAAAATTAAAGGGACAGTAAAAAAAAAAAAAAAAAAATTATCTTATTTATTTTTACAAGTACCCCCATCCCTCCATGCTGGCACGCAGAAGCGAACACATATGTAATCAGCATTCCCACCACACATGTGAGATAGATATTGCTGCAAACGTTAGAGCGAGAGCAATAATTCTAGCACTGGACCTCCTCTGCAACGCTAAACAGGTAATCTGTAAAGGCGTTTAAAGGGTCGCCTACGTAATTTTTAAGTCTCGTAGTTTTGTCGCCATTCGACGAGCGTGTGCAATTCTAAAGCGTGACATGTTGGGTATCTATTTACTCGGCATAACATCATCTTTTATACTTTAACAAAAATTGGGTTGTGTATTTTTTTTTTTCATTAAAATATATTTTATCCCAAAAAATTGCCTTTAAAAAACCGCTGTGCTAATACCGTGTGACATAAAAATTGCAACAATCATCTATTTATTCTCTAGGGACATATATATATGTGTGTGTGTGTGTGTGTTTGGGGGTTCTAAGTAATTATCTAGCAAAAATTTTTTACGTGAAAACAAAGTGACAGAAAAGGCCTTGTCCTTAAAGTGGATATAGACCATTTATATTTTTATATAAAGTGATCCTACCTCCATTAGTAGCCTCTTCTCATTGTAGAATGAATATAGAACACTTAGTTAGATCTGTCCTCTGTCTCAGTACTCCATTGTGGTCTACACACAGTCTTGGGGTACTTGTTTAGTGTCACCAACGAGCCTCCCCTGCAAGGATTTCTTGCCCTGGGCCGGGGTGGAGGTAGGTGTAAGGATATGGTGCTCTGTAATGCAGGATAGGCACCCACACTTCTCTGGGAGTGTTGATGATATACAAGCAGTGGACAGAGATATGTGGTGACCCTTCGGTTCTTCCTGGCAGACATACAAAGACTTGAAGGACCGCCAGCAATTGATGGTTTATCGCTGTAAGTTGGATCGTGGATCTCCAGAGGAGGACAAAATCGACATGATTCTCAGCAACACAGTGAGTAGAGCTACACAAAGAATTATGCAAGCTGATACTAGTTTGCTGCAAGCACAAAGGTGGGCCTAACTATATTTGCAGGGGGGGGGCCCTACCTTGTCTTCCTGTCCCCCAAACAACAATTTGCATTATTGGTACTGGGCATTACACAGTACACAACAGGATCGACCAGCTCTAATATCATGGGTTTGGTGGTATATGTTATACACTCTATGGCCAGACTTAGTGGGCCCCCCATAATTGAGTTTAGTTGTTAACAGTGTAGAGCTGTGGTCTCCAAACTGCGGCCCAGGGGCCAGATGTGGCCCTTTGCTTGACTCTATCTGGCCCTTGGGGCATTGTTCCTCCCACTAATACCAATGATTGGGCACTATTCCTTCCACTGGCACAAACGATTGGGCACTAGTCCTTCCACTGACGCCAACAATAGGGCACTATTTCTTCCACTGACAAGAACGATGGGGCACTATTTCTTCCACTGAACAAAAGATTATAGCGCACACATACAAAAAAGACATCTAAATCCTGCAAGGCTATTTAAAGCACCTGAACATATTAAGCAAATAAGCAAAAATATGGAGATTTGGTCACACCATATGGCCATACAGTGCTTAAGCCCACTATTGCGTCAAAGTACCCCATTTTCAGTGGGTCCTACACTATTCATAGAATGAAAGATCCTGCTTCTCAAGCATGGGAGAAATACACTCCTCTTTATGGGAAAACTAAAAGGATGACTCCTATAACTCAGGTGAACACTGATTAGAAGTACTGGTGGGAGAGGATGGGGTGCTCCATCCCAAGGGGTCTGGTCAGGAGGAGTCCTTCTAGTTCTCCCATAAAGAGGAGTGTATTTCTACCATGGTTGAGATGTGGGATCTTTCATTCTACGAATAGTGTAGGACCCACTGAAAATGTGGTACTTTGATGCAGTAGTGGGCTTAAGCGCTATATGGTGTGACCAAATCACCATATTTTTGCTTATTTGCTTGATATATTCAGGTGCTTTAAATAGCCTTGCAGGATTTAAATTTCATTTTTGTATGTGTGCGCTATAATCATTTGTTCTGTTTGTATGGTCTTATAGCAGCACCATCTTTAATATAATGCATTGTTAGGGTGTGCCCCCCAAGTATTTGTTTTGTCTATTTCTTCCACTGACCCCAAAGATGAGACACTATTTCTTCCACTGGCACCAATGATGGGGTACTGTTCCTCCCACTGATACCAATGTCTGCCCCTCCCTGCATTTTGAAGGACAGTAAACTGGCCCTTTGTTTAGAAAGTTTGGAGACCCCTTGTGTACAGTACTGTTAGTACTACAACATACAAAGACATTTTTAGGCAATTGTGCTCTTCTCACCTTGTGGTAAGTTTGGGGAAGGTTCTTTTCTCTTCCAGCATAACTATGGCCCTTTACACAAAGCCAGTTTCCATAAAGACATGAATTGGCCAGTTTGGCGTGGAAGAACTGTTGGTCTACACAGAGCTCTGACCTCAACCCTACTGAACATCTTTGCGATGAACTAGAATGGCAATTGTGAGCCGGATCCCATCCAACATCAGTGCCTTACCTCAAATGGGGACAAATTTCCACACACCCTCCAAAAGTTTGTGTGGAAATTCTAAAGTTACAAAAAGGCCAACTTAATTTTATTGGCCATGATTTTGGAATTGGATGTCCACCAAACTCAAATAGGTGTGATAGTTACGCAGACATTTGGCCTTTTAGATTATGTCTTTGGATTGGTATGTACGATATTATTATATTGTCATTCATGTGATTTGTTCTGTGTGTGATTGCAGCAAATCCGTTGGAAGAATTGAGCGCAGCCTTCCAGGAGCCCCCTCCCGCCCCCACCGATGGACCAATAATAAACTTATTAATAAACGTATCTTTACTATGTATATTATGTGTTCTGTCCTCTCTGATCTGGTTAGTTTAGGTCAGATCTTGGCTGGTGTGTGGGATAAAGGCATTAATCTCAGATATTTTACATGTTAGCGGAGTGGTGGTCTGCTTGTGTGTGCAGTCAGGGGGGTGATGACTATTGCAGCAGAGAAAGCGCTCAGCACTAATATGTACTTAGATCTTTCCAGATTAGTCTGGTTTTATTATTTCCCCCAAAAAAATAGCCTAACAAGAAGGAAGGATGGCAGGGTTAATGGTCAAATAAGGATGAACATTTCCATCATCTATGTAAATAGATTTTGTTCCTTATTCCCGCTCACTTCCTGTTGTGTTACTAAGACAGGAAGTGAACAGAAATCTCACCAATGGGACACACAGCACACAGTCTACCCCTTTTCCCTGTACTATCCAAGACTACATAAAAAGGTTATGACTTTACATCTACAAGGACCTCAACAAAACTTCTACTGGTTTGGATACATGGCATTCAATACAGTAGAACTATAGGCAATTTTTTTTTTTCATTTTAGAGCAAGGGAGGGTTATAACCATTGGTGACTCTAGGAACAATATATGGGGGGGTACCTAATATACCACAGTCAAAACTAGGGGGCACTAATAATTTTTATCACTAAACCATACCACTGGAAAAGATGAGTATAAATAAATAAGATTACAAAATACAAGAGTAATGTGGTATGCAATGATAACTTTTTATTGTACTAACCTAAAACTTAAAAGGCAAGCTGTCAATGGTTTTCCTTTCCTCCTCAGGTATTGCTTCAGACCTGAGAAAGAGAGAGGAAAACTCTCAAAATCTTTTTTCTTTATAGTTTAAAGCAATTTCAGCAAACACCAGGGCTGCGTAAATAGTCCCCTATGTTAAATATCCAACATAGAGACATCCCCATACAGCAAAGAGATGGCCCAGTCCATCAAAGAGACTTCCCCATAAATCCAGCAAAGAGACTGGGAGCTAATTGATCTGGGGACAGACTGATCTTCTTCTGATTTTCTTTTACTTTCAATGATAATGGTAAACCGGACAAATATAGGGTGAATCTCCTGATCAGAGCACAGACAGCAATAAAAAATTACAGGAGTTCTAATCCCTCCGCTCTATCCAAAACGTAAAAAAAAAAAGTTTTGCCTTTTAGTTATACTTTAAAACAAATGTACTTCCTGGGTTCTTTATTTCCCATGCAAACGATTCCCATAACAATGCCATCATCGACTTTTAAAACTCTTCATGCCCTTCTTAAAAAAAAAAAAAAAAAAAAAAATGTATATGGCACAGCACTAAACCACATATTAAACAATCCCTTCACACATTTCTAAATAATAGAGGGGTGGTAGGTTTACCCAACTTCATGACTTATTTTACTGCAGCAGATACTAGACTAGAATTGCCAATATTTGGTGGTGACTCAATAGCTTTTCTCCCTTGGACCCTCCAAACCCCACACTGGTATGCCAATCAGAGAATTTATCTTGGTTAAAGCGGAATTCCCACTGTTAACATTTTTTATTTTTTTTTTTATTATGAATATGTTTTGTTTCTAATGCTTGTTTATAGCACTCGTTTTTCTGTGCTGAATCGGCGCTCGATTGCCGATTTTCATAGAGGAATATATCTTATATTCTTCTTTCCTGGCAGTTTCCATAGTGCTTGTGGGCATTTGAAGCCCACAAGCACTATCTTCCGGGCTCTGGTGCAGCTGAGCGACCAGCATGCGCAGTGCCATACACTTCTGACGTTGCCATCACAACAGGCCGCGGCGTCGGAAGAGCCCGCCCCCCGTTGTGATGGCAACTAAGCCCTCGGCGCTGCCCACTGACTCCTGTGAAATGATGACAAGCATCTCCCAGGAGCACTAGCGAGCATGCGCGCTGAGGGAAATGACGTCCGGTGCCAGGGTGAGGAAGAGGCAGATTACGAGGGACCCCCTAGCAACAGTCATGAAAAGGTGAGTAAAGAAAAAAATGTTTTTCTCCAAATGTTATTAATTGTTTTAAATGCAGCTGAATAATGCAAAAATAATTTTAGGAGTGGAACTCCACTTTAATGACACTATTGATCTCTTTAGAGCAGGAGTCTCAGAACTATGGCCTGCAGGCCACATCCAGCCCCCAACTAGGGTCAGTGGTGTATCCTCGATGTGCACAGTTTGAAGATTAGGGTCAGCAGAGGCTGTGTAGGGGTCTCCGCTTCTGATGAATGGGGGGAGGGGACTCTGATTGTCACCCTGATGTAACAGCACTCGGAATGGGAATTTTTTTCGACCTGAAAATATTTGTAAAATATACATTGAAAGGCTTGGAGACCGCTGCTTTAGAGGATTGGCAGAGAAATCCTGTCTTTCGTATCCTTCTCAGTCCCCTGAATTCGCTCCACCAATAACCTGGACACTTTCCACCAGGTTACAACATTCTATTTTTTTCTTCCTGAACTCTCCACTAGACCTCAACTAGTGATGGATTTCATAGATTTAGGAAAACTTCTCACAAGATCAGAGCTTGCCCTACCCAACCCAGAGAGACAAATCCCCTTTGCCTCCAAATCAGTGATTTCATATTGAACAATAGAAGGAAACGTTGATTTTGCGGACCTCTATACTCTCCTCAAAGAAGATCTCCTTCACAGGCACAGCGACTAGACTTGCTGCCTCAATCCTCATCCTCGTCCCTCTCTTCTCCAGCCCTAAGCCATGTGACTATCTTTATTATAAAGCTCTTTGGGAAGGTGACCTCAATGCTATGTTTGATAATGACCAACTTTTATCAAGGTGCCATAGGACAGCCTCAGAAGCGTCACTAAATGTTTACAGCGCCCTCAACAAATGTTGGTGGAACAGGTTCCTTTCTACACATTTAGAGATAGACAGACATCCTACAGAACATCCTTCACCATGTTTCCTACCCCTCCTTCTTCTTCTTTTTTTTTTCTTTCCTCTTTCTCCCCCCTCATAATTCCTTTCTTCCAAAGTCCATACCCAAAATCCTGTCCCATATCCTTCTTTTATCAATTTTCCTTACTCTATCTCTGCAAAGGTTTTAATTCACCCAAGTCATGGTATAGCTAGGAGTAGTTGGCCACATTCATCATTTTTTAAAGTTGTATTTTTTTTTGTCATCATTTTTTTTAGAAAACTAAGAAAAAAAAAAATTAACTTTTTTTTTTTTTTTAAAATACTGTCACCAGTGCAATACAGTGTCATCATATAATGGGTGTGGCTGTGATCAGGGACACTAACTGGTGAAAGTACGGAAGAAAAAAAAAAAAAATGAATACTTTTTTTAAATGTTTTCTTTTGTTACTTTTTTTTCTTTTTTTTTTAAACACACCGTGACCAGAGCTATATAATGTTACCATAGTAACATTGTCCTACTCTGGGGAAGTTATCAGGGTTTTTTTTTTTTTTGTTTTACACATTACAATTGCTTATAGCAGTGCATTACATTGCTATAAGCAAGCATTTTACTGAATTCAACCGATTCATTCAGGTTGTTTTGTTGTGAGTAGCTGTAATTGGTCAAATCGAATCACATGGTACAAGTGGGCTGTGATTGGCCCTGTCTGTACCAATCACAGCTAGCAACACAATTGTACACAATGAATGGCATGCAAGGAAGGCATCCATTGTTTACAACTGTCATGTGACCTGTTGCGATTGGTCACACGGTACCAGCAGCGAGTCGGTACGCTGATCACACCGCTGCGTCATAAGTGTCCACTCAGAATGGTAAAGCCTATAGCAGAATGATGGCCAGGTGGGAAGGTGTTAATCCAACCACCATGGAAAGTGGATGTTGACTGTACAAGCAGAGGATAGGAGATGTGAAAGTTATAAATTAACCTACTTTAGTTACATAATCGCATCCTTGGTGTCAGGAAGTCTGCGTGGGTGATAATCCTTTGACTTACATGGCTCAAAGAGTGAACTGTTTTGTAAAACGCTGGGTGGAGATGTTAAAGGGGCTTTAGATATGGAAGGCAGATGGTGTTGAAGGTCCCACCCTGTTCAATGATAGTTAATCCAGGTGGACATAGATGTCCAATTTCATGCCTCTTGTAAACGAGTTGTCCTCACTGTCTCGAGAGAATGACCCTTTTCTTTACAAAATCTGACTACCCACAGAGATAGTGCACTCTACATCCCCATACATCTTCCGCCACTGGATGGCAAACCCGCGCAACTTCCTGTTCCCCAACCTTTACACACATGGATCTTATCACATCTCCTCTTTAAACTCTGGTGACCCCCTCTTGCTGCCCCATTTATTGTGAAGGTGATAGGAATATCCCAAAAGCTCCCACTTTATTTCTCTTTGTTTAAACAAGGTATGGACAGTCTTGGAGAACGGAGTACCACCACTGATCCCTCAGATCTTTCGGCTGTTCTGTCGACCACCCCCATTGGAGGACCATTTGCATGGGAAGGGGGCCTTGTTTCATATTCTACATCATGCAAACGTTAAAAAAAACCCCACTAAGATTGTGGGGAAAAGATGGCCATAGGACTGATACAAAATCCAGTGTTTGGGTTAACACGAAATAATCACTTTATTAAAGTTAAAAAAGATCATTAAGATAGATCTATATCAGAAAAAAAGAGATAATTACAGACTTGGTATGTGCTTATTAGGTACTTGAAAAAGTAACCCTGCAAAATATGGATTTATGGATCTCTATTGAAGCAGATCCTTTATCTACCTGCACATTTAGGAAGGAGACATCAGCAAATACTCTCTTATAGGCAGATAGTCATCACCCAAAATGGCTAAAAGACGGCATCCCAGTTGGGCAGTCTGGATGATAGTCTGTTATTTGTCATGTGGTCACTGTTTTTTTTATTTTTGTTTGTGAGTATGGTTGCCACACTTGGTAGGGCTACTTTTTCAATTACCCATTAAGCACAAGGTGGGGGGTGGGGGATTTATTTAGTTTGCATGATGTATGGAGGCTAGAGTGATACTAACCTAATAGGTAAACAGTGTTTATGGTATTATTCATATATGCTTGACAGCAATTTTCCCCTCAACTAGCTTTATCTGTTCATACTCTACATACCTACTATATAATATACTGTATATAGAATAGTGACGGCAGAAAAAAGACCAAGTGGTCCATCGAGCCTGCCTATTCCATGTACTCTGTTGTACTTAGCTTTGCATGAAAAAGAAATGGAAAAATAAAGTATTGGCTTTGGATGTACTTTAACAGGGTAACAAAAGTAGTTATTTGATGTTTGCCTAGGTCAAGCAGTAAAGAAAGGGGGGGGGGGTGTTGGAGTTCAGGGAAGGCTGGTGAGATTGCTGTAGAATTTGCACCTGCTGCACCCACCTGAAAATGGGGGGATCTTGACTGGTCAAGTTATTGGTGGGGGGACAAGGGGGAGCAATGGCTGGTCAGGTGATGGAGAAGAAGAGTCTGGCTGGTCGGGTGATGGAGATGGGTTGGGGGAGCCTGGTTGGTCCAGTGATGAAGGTAAGTGGGAGGAGTCTGGATGGTAGGGTGATGGAGATGGGTGGGGGAGCCTGGTTGGTCCAGTGTTGAAGGTAAGTGGGAGGAGTCTGGCTGGTCAGATGATGGAGATGGGCAGGAGGAGCCTGGCTGGTCAGATGATGGAGATGGGCAGGAGGAGCCTGGCTGGTCAGGTGATGAAGATGGGTGGAAAGTACCTGGCCGGTCAGGTGAAGGAGATGGGTGGGAAGTACCTGGCTGGTCAGATGAAGGAGATGGGTGGGAGGAGCCTGGCTGGTCAGGTGATGTAGATGGTGGGAGGAGCCTGACTGGTCAGGTGATGGGTGGGAGGTACCTGGCTGGTCAGGTGATGGTGATGGGTGGGGGGAGCCTAATTGGGGGATGAGTCTGGCTGGTAAGGTGATGGAGATGGGTGGGGGGGCCTGGCTAGTCAGCTGATGGGTGGGAGGAGCCTGGCTGGTCAGGTGATGGAGATGGGTAGGAGATACCTGGCTGGTCAGGTGATGGGTGGGAGGAGCCTGGCTGGTCAGATGGTGGAGATGGGTGGGAGGAGCCTGGCTGGTCAGGTAATAGGTGGAAGGAGCCTGGCTGGTCAGGTGATAGGTGGGAGGAGCCTGGTTGTTCAGGTGATGGGTAGGAGGAGTCTATCTGGTCAGGTAACGGAGATGGAGAAGAAGAGGAGTCTGGCTGGTCAGGTAATGGAGATGGGTGGGAGGTGCCTGGCTGGTCAGGTGATGGAGATGGGTGGGAGGTGCCTGGCTGGTCAGGTGATGGAGATGGGTGGGAGATGCCTGGCTGGTCAGGTAATGGGTGGGAGGAGCCTGGCTGGTCAGGTGATAGGAGTCTAGCTGGTCAGGTAACGGAGATGGAGAAGAAGAGGAGTCTGGCTGATCAGGTGATGGAGATGGGTGGGGGGAGCCTGGTTGGTACAGTGATGAAGGTAAGGGGGAGGAGTCTGGCTGGTCAGATGATGGGTGGGAGATGTCTGGCTGGTGAGGTGATGGGTGGGAGGAGCCTGGCTGGTCAGGTGATGGAAATGGGTGGGGGGAACCTGGCTGGTAAGGTAATGGAGATGGGTGGGAGGAGCCTGGCTGGTCAGGTGATGGGTGAGAGACGCCTGGCTAGTCAGATGATGGAGATGGGTGGGAGATGCCTGGCTGGTCAGGTGATGGGTGGGAGGAGCCTTGCTGGTCAAGTGATGAAGATGGGTGGGAGATGCCTGGCTGGTCAGGTGATGGGTGGGAGATGCCTGGCTGGTCAGGTGATGGAGATGGGTGGGAGGTGCCTGGTTGTTCAGGTGATGGGTGGGAGGAGTCTAGCTGGTCAGGTAACGAAGATGGAGAAGAGGAGTCTGGCTGGTCAAGTGATAGAGATGGGTGGGGGGAGCCTGGTTGGTACAGTGATGAAGATAAGTGGCAGGAGTCTGGCTGGTCAGATGATGGAGATTCCGGGCTGATCAGGTGATGGGTGGGAGAAGCCTGGCTGGTCAGGTGATGGGTGGGAGGAGCCTGGCTGGTCAGATGATGGAGATGGGTGGGAGGAGCCTGGTTGTTCAGGTGATGGGTGGGAGGAGTCTAGCTGGTCAGATGATGGGTGGGAGGAGCCTGGCTGGTCAGGTGATGGGTGGGAGAAGCCTGGCTGGTCAGGTGATGGGTGGGAGGAGCCTGGCTGGTCAGATGATGGAGATGGGTGGGAGGAGTCTGGCTGGTCAGGTGATGAAGATGGGTGGGAGATGCCTGGCTGGTCAGGTGATGGAGATGGGTGGGAAGTACCTGGCTAATCAGGTGATGGAGATGGGTGGGAGGTGCCTGGTTGTTCAGGTGATGGGTGGGAGGAGTCTAGCTGGTCAGGTAACGGGGATGGAGAAGAAGAGGAGTCTGGCTGGTCAGGTGATGGAGATGGGTGGGAAGTACCTGGCTAATCAGGTGATGGAGATGGGTGGGAGGTGCCTGGTTGTTCAGGTGATGGGTGGGAGGAGTCTAGCTGGTCAGGTAACAGGGATGGAGAAGAAGAGGAGTCTGGCTGGTCAGGTGATGGAGATGGGTGGGGGGAGCCTGGTTGGTACAGTGATGGAGGTAAGTGGGAGGAGTCTGGCTGGTCAGATGGTGGAGATGGGTGGGAGATGCCTGGCTGATCAGGTGATGGGTGGGAGGAGCCTGGCTGGTCAGGTGATGGGTGGAAGGAGCCTGGATGGTCAGATGATGGAGATGGGTGGGAAGAGCCTGGCTGGTCAGATGATGGAGATGCCTGGCTGGTCAGGTGATGGGTGGGAGGAGCCTGGCTGGTCAGGTGATGGAGATGGGTGGGAGGTGCCTGGTTGTTCAGGTGATGGGTGGGAGGAGCCTGGCTGGTCAGGTAACGAAGATGGAGAAGAGGAGTCTGGCTGGTCAGGTGATAGAGATGGGTGGGGAGAGCCTGGTTGGTACAGTGATGAAGGTAAGTGGCAGGAGTCTGGCTGGTCAGATGATGGAGATTCCTGGCTGATCAGGTGATGGGTGGGAGGAGCCTGGCTGTTTAGGTGATGGAGATGGGTGGGAAGTACCTGGCTAATCAGGTGATGGAGATGGGTGGGAGGTGCCTGGTTGTTCAGGTGATGGGTGGGAGGAGTCTAGCTGGTCAGGTAACAGGGATGGAGAAGAAGAGGAGTCTGGCTGGTCAGGTGATGGAGATGGGTGGGAGATGCCTGGCTGATCAGGTGATGGGTGGAAGGAGCCTGGCTGGTCAGATGATGGAGATGGGTGGGAGGAGTCTGGCTGGTCAGGTGATGGGTGGGAGGAGCCTGGCTGGTCAGGTGATGGGTGGGAGGAGCCTGGCTGGTCAGGTGATGGGTGGGAGGAGCCTGGCTGGTCAGATGATGGCGATGGGTGGGAGGAGTCTGGCTGGTCAGATGATGGAGATGGGTGGGAGGAGTCTGGCTGGTCAGGTGATGGGTGGGAGGAGTCTGGCTGGTCAGGTGATGGGTGGAAGGTGAAGGAGATGAGTGACAGGCCATGATATAATCTCTATAATGACTGTTGCGATGGACAATCTTTCTGATCAGTCGGTAGAATGAAGAGAATTCGGTGCCTCCTCCGTGTTATCTCCTCCAGCTGCCCCTGTGACCGCTCACTGACCATCATTACCACACGTGATCTCCCCATGGGAAGGGGGCGGGGAGAATCGGCTGTACAGCGGGGAGGGGCTCGTGGCCAGTGCTCGGTGTGGATTGGCTGTAGGAGGTAGTTCCTCCCCTCGGGGCGGGGTGTTCAGCCGGTGTGTTGTCAGGGAGCCGTTGCTATGGAAGCCGCCCGTGAAACTGCAAATCTTCAGCCTTGAGGAACTACAAATCCCAGCAGAGCCGGAGTGAGTAGCGGGGGGTGTCCGCCAGGGGGAGAGCTCGGGGCCCCAATAACTGGGGGGGGGGGGGGATGACTTTCTGGGGCAGAGAGGGTGACATAGAGGGACCATACACTTCCTGAGACTTCCATGGGGAGACCCTATGGGGCCCACAACTCCTGGAATAAAGGTCACCCAGGGGCCCCTGATCACTGGACAGAGCCTCTTATTACCCAGATAGCGAGCAATTGAGCTGCAAGTGTGAGAATGATTTGCCGGGCTTTACGAGTTTGTTGCACAATTGCAGCGATTATACATTTCATACTTATTTTTAACAGTAAACTGAGCTTATATAGAGAAAAACATTATTTAAAAAATCCGTCTGACTGTTTAGATGTTGAATTTTCTAAGCAGCGGCGCGCCTGCTGATCTCACAGGTTTGTTAATCTGACAGAACACCGCTGCTTGGTAAAATCAACATCAAAACAGTCAGACGGATTTCAAAATACTGAATTTCATTATATATTATATTAAGAAATTAGTGTGAAATGCGAGACTCCGGGGGGGGGGGGGACAAGATGTCCGCTTGCCGCCTTCTCACTGTATCCTTACCATAGAGGAGTATGGGGTGTAGCAAGATGGCGGCGACAGAACGTCACTTCTGTTTCAATATCTGACGGGTCGCCTAATCTGAGGAAACAGCGGTGTGCAGTGACGGTGTTCTGACGAGAAGTGTCCTCCTATCAGATAGTGTCCGCCCTGTACTGCGCAGGCGCAGCGCCTGCGCAGTACGGAGGAGAAGGAGATGCCAAAAGTGTCCGAAGTTGATCAGCTGACCGTCAGCTGTACACGGCGCTTGGGCACTTATTAGCGATGGCTTTGTAAGAGGGCCCCTCGGGTGCTCGCTTCGGGCACGGCCTCGCTGCGCTCTGCATCTATTTATTCGTACTCTATGTCCACTTGGATAGTAGGGAATGAACCTGGACACAGGGTAAGAATAAAAGTGCAGGCGCCGTGTACAGCTGATGATCAGCTGTTGAACTTCGGAGACTTTTGGCTCTCGTTTGTCCTGTGTACTGCGCCTGCGCAGTATAGGGCGGACACTTTTGGATGGGGGACAGTATTCAACAAGACAACGGCTTCCTAGCGGGATGGCTCCGGTGGGTTGGGACTACAATCTGAACACACCCATCCCTACTCACCACTGCAACTTTGCTCTTGCTAGAGACTTGGCACACAAATGTGGTAGAAATTGGAAATATGACAACTAGAACTTGTGCTTCAAGTGTTCTGCAAGTGAACAAACTTACCAGTGAAAATGTGCAGCAAGATAACAGACGTACAACTCCACACCGCCACACATTTGTGGCAAGTTATACTTGTTATCTGGGTAAAACACCCTGGGGGCTCCAACTTCTGGGGGTGGAGGGTGGTGGGGTGGGCATTCTATTCCAGTCTGGGGTCTTCTGCGAGCCAGAAGAGGGAATACTGAAAAACAGCTACATCCGAGTAGGGGGACACAGCAAATAGCAAATCGCCTTTTACATTGAGATTATATAACAATCACATAGAGATCACACTGAGATCATATAACAATAATCTAGAGATCACACTGAGATCATATAACAATAATATAGAGATCACACTGAGATCATATAACAATAATCTAGAGATCACACTGAGATCATATAACAATAATCTAGAGATCACACTGAGATCATATAACAATAATATAGAGATCACACTGAGATCATATAACAATAATCTAGAGATCACACTGAGATCATATAACAATCACATAGAGATCATATAACAATCTAGAGATCACACTGAGATCATATAACAATCACATAGAGATCATATAACAATCTAGAGATCACACTGAGATCATATAACAATCACATAGAGATCATATAACAATCTAGAGATCACACTGAGATCATATAACAATCACATAGAGATCATCTAACCATTCCATAGAGAGCATACAGACATTTTACTGAGATATTATAACAACCCAACAGGGATCCCACTCAGATCATATACCAATCATATAGAGATCACCTACATCATGTAATCACATACAGATCACACAGAGATCATATAACAATCCTAATATAACCATCATATAGGGATCATTCACACAGACCATATAATCACACGCAGTGATCATATGCCAATCACATAGAGATCACACAAAGATCATATAAGAATCAGATATAAAATCTCAGTGCAATTTCTCTGTGATCTCTAACAATCCCAAAGACATCACACAGAGATCATGTAACAATCAGATATCACAATCACATAGAGATCATATAACAATCATATAGAGATCGCACTGAGATATTTTAACAATCCCATAGAGATCACACAGATCATATATTGATCATATAGAGATCATACTGACTGAGATATTATAACAATTACATAGGGAATCTCAAACAGATCACATAACTATCATTTAGAGATCAAAGAGGTCATATAAAAGTCACATAGAGATCACACAGATCAGTTGAAAATCACACAGAGATCATACAGTGCCTTGAAAAAGTATTTACACCCCTTCAAATTTTCCACATTTTGTCATGTTACAACCAAAAAGGTAAATGTATTTTATTGGGATTTTATGTGATAGACCAACACAAAGTGGCACATAATTGTGAAGTGGAAGGAAAATGATAAATGGTTTTCATATTTGTTTACACATATGCAAAAACTGTGGGGTACATTTGTATTAAGCCCCCTTTACTCCGATACCCCCAACTAAAATCTAGTGGAACCAATTGCCTTCAGAAGTCACCTAAATAGTAAATAGAGGGGTTGATTTACTAAAGGCAAATCCACTTTGCACTACAAGTGCACTTGTAAGTACAGTCACTTTAGATCTGAGCAGAAGATCTGAAATGAGGGGAAGCTCTGCTGATTTTATCATCCAATCATGTGCAAGCTAAAATGCTGTTTTTTTATTTCCATGCAAATCTACAGCGACTGCCCTTCCAAGTGCACTTGTAGTGGAAAGTAGATTTGGCTATAGTAAATAAACCCCAGTGTCCACCTGTGTGTAATTTAGTATAATCTTAGTATAAATACAGTTGTTCTGTGAAGCCTTCAGAGGTTTGTTGGAGAACCTTAGTGAACAAACAGCATCGTGAAGGCCAAGGAACACACCAGACAGGTCAGGGAAAAAATTGTGGAGAAGTTTAAAGCAGGGTTAGGTAAAAAAAAAAATATCCCAAGCTTTGAACATCTCACGGAGTACTGTTCAATCCATCATCCGGAATGGAAAGAGTATGGCACAACTGCCAACCCACCAAGATATGGCCGTCCACCTAAACTGACAGGCCGGGCAAGGAGAGCATTCATCAGAGAAGCAGCCAAGAGGCCCATGGTAACTCTGGAGGAGCTGCAGAGATCCACAGCTCAGGTGGGAGAATCTGTCCACAGGACAACTATTAGTTGTGCTCTCCACAAATCTGGCCTTTATGGAAGAGTGGCAAGAAGAAAGACATTGCTGAAAGAAAACCATAAGAAGTCCTGTTTGTAGTTTGGGAGAAGCCATGTGGGGGACACAGCAAACATGTGGAAGAAGGTGCTCTGGTCAGATTATAAGACCAAAATTTAACTTTTTGGCCTAAAACGCTATGTGTGGCAGAAAACTAACACTGCACATCACCCTGAACACACCATCCCAACTGTGAAACATGGTGGTGGCAGCATCATGTTGTGGGGATGCTTTTCTTCAGCAGGGACAGGGAAGCTGGTCAGAGTTGATTGGAAGATGGATGGAGCCAAATACAGGGCAATCTTAGAAGAAAATCTGTTAGAGTCTGCATGAGACTGGGGCGAAGGTTCACCTTCCAGCAGGACAACGACCCTAAACATACAGCCAGAGCTACAATGGAATGGTTTAGATCAAAGCATATTCATGTGTTAGAATGGCCCAGTCAAACTCCAGACCTAAATCCAATTGAGAATCTGTGGCAAGACTTGAAAATTGCTGTAAACAGACGCTCTCCATCCAATCTGACAGAGCTTGAGATATTTTGCAAAGAAGAATGAGCAAAAATGTCCCTCTCTAGATGTGCAAAGCTGGTAGAGACATCCCCAAAAAGACTTGCAGCTGTAATTGCAGTGAAAGGAGGTTCTACAAAGTATTGACTCAGGGGGGCGCCATACAAATGTACCCCACACTTTTCACATATTTATTTGTAAAAAATGTGGAAAACCATTTATCATTTTCACTTCACAAATATGTGCCACTTTGTGTTGGTCTATCACATAAAATCCCAATAAAATACATTTACGATTTTTGGTTGTAACATGACAAAATGTGGAAAATTTCAAGGGGTATGAATACTTTTTCAAGGCACTGTATAGAGATCACACAGATCAATTGAAAATCACACAGAAATCATATAGAGATCACACAGAGATCATACAGTATAGAGATCACAGAGATCAGCAGTAACGTGTGAATCATTTACATTGTCCTCCTTACAGGTGTGGGCAGAGTTGTACACAGGTTCCTCTCCTATCCCTTCCTCTTCCTTCCAGGGAGCTCAGTGCCGGCCACAATGGAGCTCATCGCTGGGCTCGGTTCCCTCCAGTTTGAGGCCGGAGTCGCAGTGCAACACCAGAGTTTAGTGAAGCTGAAGACCCGGAGAGGGGATCTGATGGTACACACCTGTGCTCACTCCGTATTCTTCTGCCAAGTGCTTCTCCAAACCCGGTGAGATCTACATCGATGCCTACTATAGGGGAAATCACTCTAACAGGGCCCAGGTTAACAGTAAAGATCTGACAAGGGTTCTAATCCCAGTTCCACCCAAAAAGAAGGAAAGCATTTTGGCTAGACATATACTTTATGGAGTGGCAGCACATTGGTGAGTTGTCCTCCTCCTCTCTCCTTCTGTCAAAATGTTCCCTGCTAACCGGTGAGCACTGCAGCAGAGACTGATTGGCTGAGAATTGTGCCCTTTCTTCTAAAAGCCTTCTCTACATGGGATTCCATGTGGCTGATACGAGGACAGATTTAGGTACTTGAACTAGTTGCATGTAAACATACACTATATTGTCAAAAATATTGGGACACCTGCCTTTACACACATGAACTTTATTGGCATCCCAGTCTTAGTCCGGAGGGTTCAATATTGAGTTGGCCCACCCTTTGCAGTTATAACAGCTCCAACTCTTCTGGGAAGGCTGTCCACAAGGTTTAGAAGTGTGTCTATGGGAATGTTTGATATTCTTCCAGAAGCACATTTGTGAGGTCAGGCACTGATGTTGGATGAGAAGGCTTGGCTCGCGGTCTCCACTCTAATTCATCCCAAAGAGGTTCTGTCGGGTTGAGGTCAGGACTCTGTGCAGGCCAGTCAAGTTCCTCCACTCCAAACTCGCTCATCCATGTCTTTATGGACCTTTCTTTGTGCATTGGTCTAAATCATTTGATGGAGGGGGGATTATGATGTGGGGTTGTTTTTCGGGGGTCGGGCTTGGCCCCTTAGTTCCAGTGAAGGGAACTCTTAAGGCATCTGTTCCCACAAAGTCAGGAGCATGAAATTGCCCAAAATGTCTTGGTATGCTGATGCCTTAAGAGTTCCCTTCGCTGGAACTAAGGGGCCAAGCCCAACCCCTGAAAAACAACCCCACACCATAATCCCCCTCCACCAAATTATTTGGAGCAATGCACAAAGCAAGGTCCATAAAGACATGGATAAGAAGTTTGGAGTGGAAGAACTTGACTGGCCTGCACAGAGTCCTGACCTCAACCCGATAAAACAACTTTGGAATGAATTAGAGCGGAGACTGCGAGCCAGGCCTTCTCGTCTAACATCAGTGCTGGACCCCACAAGTGCGCTTTTGGAAGAATGGTCAAACATTCCCATAGACACACTCCTAAACCTTGTGGACGGCCTTCCCAGAAGAGTTGAAGTTAGTATAGCTGCAAAGGGTTGGCAAACGCAATATTGAACCCTACGGACTAATGCCCCGTACACACGGTCGGATTTTCCGATGGAAAATGTCCGATCGGAGCGTGTTGTCGGAAATTCCGACCGTGTGTGGGCTCCATCGGACATTTTCCATCGGATTTTCCGACACACAAAGTTTGAGAGCGGGAGATAAAATTTTCCGACAACAAAATCCGTTGTCGGAAATTCCGATCGTATGTACACAATTCCGACGGACAAAGTGCCACGCATGCTCAGAATAAATAAAGAGATGAAAGCTATTGGCCACTGCCCTGTTTATAGTCCCGACGTACGTGTTTTACGTCACCGCGTTTAGAACGATCAGATTTTCCGACAACTTTGTGTGACCGTGTGTATGCAAGACAAGTTTGAGCCAACATCCGTCCGAAAAAATCCTAGGATTTTGTTGTCGGAATGTCCGAACAAAGTCCGACCGTGTGTACGCCCTATAAGACTGGGATGCCTTTAAAATTCATGTGTAAAGGCAGGTGTCCCAATACTTTTGACAATATAGTGTAGATAAATACATATGAGGCAACAATTTGATCTTTTTATCTGCTGGGGAAGTGAATGGAAATCTGAATTCTCGATAATCTTATTTCCAGGAATCCTCCATGACAGCACCCTGGAGTCTCACCTCCCTAGAATACATTGATATGTAGGAGACCTTACGGTGGGTGAGGGATTTTAGAAGCACTACTTCCTGCCCCATTATGTAGGTGGAGGTCCTCTCTATAAGTTAGGATGTGATCATGAAAGAGTCCCAGAGTAATAGTTACTGGAAGACTTATTTCGTAGTTTGTTTCCAGAAAACACCTTCAATTCTTGAAGTCTTGGAGCCCAACCTGCCACATGCAGCACTTTGGCACTGATCGTGTGGCCCTGTTATCTTTTTTTAATGGATCTTGCTGAGACAAATCTTCTTGTTCTATATTTTTTCATTAAGAAAAATGAGAGAACATCACTGTCATAGCTGGTACAAGTACAATACAAAGTAGGGTTTGCACCCACTTCAAGGACAGTAAGTATCACAGCAATATGAAATACAAAAACATAATAACACCACAGAAAGTAGATTAATACCAAACAATAGGAGACAAAAAAGGTATTGGGGCCACAGGCCGTGTGAACATGTCTATATAAGACTTTGGGCTGCAAGCACCCTAAGAATGGTGAATCCGATGAATCCCAGGTCCAAAAAAATGCTGAGAGAAATCTTAAATGTGGCACAGGTCCTTTTAGGGGGCTGTAATAGCGGTAATCTCTAGCAGTCTTATGTAATGTGTCTCCAGTCTATAATGGTCTACTGAAGCATGTCCACATAATCCAACAACTCTTCCTATGTCTGCAGGCCCTGGCCATCTCCTGTAGCATACCTGTAGTCTTTTGATAATCTCTTGTAGTATTCCAGTAGTTTATCTCTTATAATCTGTCTGATGTAGCATTCCTGTTGTCTCTGACTATCTCTTATAGCATTTTCCTTTGTCTCTGACCATCTCTTGTAGCATTCCCCTAATCTCTGACCAACTTTTCTAGTAATCTTGTTGTCTCTGACCATCTCTTCTAGCTTACCTGTTGTCTCTGACCTTCTTTTGTAGCCTTCTCATACTCTCTGACCATCTCTTGTAGCCTTCTCATACTCCCTGACCATCTCTTGTAGCCTTCTCATACTCTCTGACCATCTCTTGTAGCCTTCTCATACTCACTGACCATCTCTTGTAGCCTTCTCATACTCCCTGACCATCTCTTGTAGCCTTCTCATACTCTCTGACCATCTCTTGTAGCCTTCTCATACTCACTGACCATCTCTTGTAGCCTTCTCATACTCACTGACCATCTCTTGTAGCCTTCTCATACTCACTGACCATCTCTTGTAGCCTTCTCATACTCACTGACCATCTCTTGTAGCCTTCTCATACTCTCTGACCATCTCTTGTAGCCTTCTCATACTCTCTGACCATCTCTTGTAGCCTTCTCATACTCTCTGACCATCTCTTGTAGCCTTCTCATACTCTCTGACCATCTCTTGTAGCCTTCTCATACTCTCTGACCATCTCTTGTAGCCTTCTCATACTCTCTGACCATCTCTTGTAGCCTTCTCATACTCCCTGACCATCTCTTGTAGCCTTCTCATACTCCCTGACCATCTCTTGTAGCCTTCTCATACTCCCTGACCATCTCTTGTAGCCTTCTCATACTCTCTGACCATCTCTTGTAGCCTTCTCATACTCACTGACCATCTCTTGTAGCCTTCTCATACTCTCTGACCATCTCTTGTAGCCTTCTCATACTCTCTGACCATCTCTTGTACCCTTCTCATACTCACTGACCATCTCTTGTAGCCTTCTCATACTCACTGACCATCTCTTGTAGCCTTCTCATACTCTCTGACCATCTCTTGTAGCCTTCTCATACTCTCTGACCATCTCTTGTAGCCTTCTCATACTCTCTGACCATCTCTTGTAGCCTTCTCATACTCTCTGACCATCTCTTGTAGCCTTCTCATACTCACTGACCATCTCTTGTAGCCTTCTCATACTCTCTGACCATCTCTTGTAGCCTTCTCATACTCTCTGACCATCTCTTGTAGCCTTCTCATACTCTCTGACCATCTCTTGTAGCCTTCTCATACTCTCTGACCATCTCTTGTAGCCTTCTCATACTCTCTGACCATCTCTTGTAGCCTTCTCATACTCACTGACCATCTCTTGTAGCCTTCTCATACTCTCTGACCATCTCTTGTAGCCTTCTCATACTCTCTGACCATCTCTTGTAGCCTTCTCATACTCTCTGACCATCTCTTGTAGCCTTCTCATACTTTCTGACCATCTCTTGTAGCCTTCTCATACTCTCTGACCATCTCTTGTAGCCTTCTCATACTCCCTGACCATCTCTTGTAGACTTTTCATACTCTCTGACCATCTTTTGTAGCATTCCTGTTGTCTCTGACCATCTCTTGTAGCATTCCCCTAATCTCTGACCAACTTTTCTAGTAATCTTGTTGTCTTTGACCATCTCTTGTAGCTTTCCTGTTGTCTCTGACCTTCTTTTGTAGCCTTCTCATACTCTCTGACCATCTCTTGTAGTTTTCTCATACTCCTTGACCATCTCTTGTAGCCTTTTCATACTCTCTGACCATCTTTTGTAGCTTTCTTGTTGTCTCTGACTAGCTCTCTTGTAACAGAGCTCAAAATTTCAAGTCTTGAGCTACTAGCCAGGCCTTTAGTGTTACTGCACTCAACCCGCCCCTAATTCCGCCCCTAAACGCGCCCTCATGAAATGACACTGTTAAATGTTTTATGCAAAATTAAGTTACAAAAATTAAATATCAACAACAACTTTAACGATATTAACATACTATAACTTTTAGCCAGGCAGGGGTGTCCAGATCTAAAAACTGCCTGAACAGAATGCAAAAAAAATGACAAACAGTAAATGTATTTCAGATGTGATTTGGCCTCCACACCACACTTTAAATGAAACCTTACTCAGAAATATACGTAGGTTTGAAAATGCTAATTTGCCTGGCTACGCGGATCCATTGTTTTTTTATTACTTTCTAAAATACTGCAGCAGAGTAGGTATGAAGCTTTAGAGCTTCTGTTTTTTTTTTTTTTTTCCAACCCACCCCGCTGCATGCTTGACTAAAGCACTAGAGAGCCAGGCAGCTGGCATTTTCAGAGATTGGTCTGCTATGGCAACCACCCTATTTCTCTCTACAAAGGTTTTTTAAAATTTCACTTTGGACCATCTCCCTTGCAAACCTAAAAATAGAATAGAATAGAAAACAGCAGCAGATTCCATTAAAGTACACCCAGCTGGGGTGGTGTTCTGCAATGCGACAGGCCTTTGATGCAAGTCTTCACACCCTTTTTATAGCCTTTTTGTTTTTATCCAGAGTCGGCTTTGTTCAGTTTCGCTGTGCTCCCTGCGGTATAGTGGAACACACATCGCCACAAGTAACAGCAATCATAGATATTCTGGAGAATGCGTGGGCCTTTCACAGGGGGACATTTAAAGACTGATGCAGAAGACGATGCAGCACTTGGCTCCTTCACCTGTAAAGTTCATGTACTTCCATAGGGACCAACCGTCCTTACACTGATACAGTTTGTCTGAATATTCCAACCAGAATGGTGTGTACAGGAACTGATCTCATGGCGGTACATGGATCCCCACGAACGGGTCCTCAGCCAGAGGTGTGACAACGGGGGCCAGGGCTTAACCACTTCAGCCCCGGAAGGATTTACCCCTTTCCTGACCAGAGCACTTTTTGCAATACGGCACTGCATCGCTTTAACTGACAATTGCACGGTCGTGTGACGTTGTACCCAAACAAAATTGACATCCTTTTTTTTTTTTTCCCTCACAAATAGAGCTTTCTTTTGGTGGTATTTAATCACCTCTGCGGTTTTTATTTTTTGCGCTATAAACAAAAAAATAGCGACAATTTTGAAAAAAAAAGCAATATTTTTTACTTTTTGCTATAATAAATATCCCCAAAAATATATATAAAAAAAACGAATTTCCTTTCTCAGTTTAGGCCGATATGTATTCTTCTACATATTTTTGGTAAAAAAAATCGCAATAAGCGTATAGTGATTGGTTTGCGCAAAAGTTATAGCGTCTACAAAATAGGGGATAGTTTTTATGGCATTTTTATTATTCATTTTTTTTATTAGTAATGGCGGCGATCTGCAATTTTTATCAGGACTGCGACATTATGGCGGACACATCGGACACTTTTGACACTATTTTGGGACCATTGTCATTTATACGGTGATCAGTGCTAAAAAAAATGCACTGATTACTGTGTAAATGACACTGGCAGGGAAGGGGTTAAACACTAGGGGGCGACCAAGGGGTTAAGTGTGTCCTAGGGAGGTGTTCTAACTGTGGGGGGGATGGGGTACCACTGACATGACAGCGATCACTGCTCCCGATCACAGGGACCAGTAGCTCCCTGTCATGTCAGTAGGCAGAACGGGGAAATGCCTTGTTTACAAAGGCCTCTCCCCGTTCTTCCGCTCCGTGACATGATCGCGGGCACGGTCACGGAGTACACGGCAGGCGCACATGCACGCCCACAATGCTGCGATTTAAAGGGGACGTACCTGTACGCCCATTTGCCCAGCCGTGCCATTGTGCCGACGTACATCGTGGTGCACTGGTCGGCTAGTGGTTAAAGAGCCCAAAACCACAACTGTGCTAAGCTTGTGGACTTACCGCAGTTTATATTTAGGTTCATTCCAAACTCTCTTGTAGATTTCCCATTGTTTTCGCTGTTGTATATCTGCTTTTTGTATCATAACATTCACTTACTATTATGTGTGGCCCTTGGCTGATGTCAGGGGCCCGCACTTGAGGCCCCTCTATATCAGGTATATTGAGCAATTCTGCCCTAAATACTAAGAACGTTGCTGTGTCCCCTCACAGGCAGGCTGTGCAGGTGTCTCGTGGATTCCATGTCGGCGTCATTGGTGGCGGTTATCTGGGGAAGCAACTGGTCCGTTGTCTTCTTGACCTGACAGACCTTCACGCTAATGAAATAAGTGTGTCCACCCGCCGGCCAGAGACCCTCCGTAAGTAGATCCTCTCTGCTCCCCCTCCAGTGCATTCACATAGGACATCCTCCATCTAATAGCTGATACCAAGCAATACAAAATATCAGAGCTGCCATATTGTAATATACAGTGAGGGGAAAAAGTATTCGACCCTCTGCTGATTTTGTACGTTTGCCCACTGACAAAGAAATGATCAGTCTATAATTTTAATGGTAGGTTTATTTTAACAGTGAGAGACAAAATAACAACAAAAATACCCAGAAAAACACATTTCAAAAAAAGTTATAGGTTAATTTGCATTTTATTGAGTGAAATGAGTATTTGACCCCTTCAGAAAACATGACTTAGTACTTGGTGGGAAAACCCTTGTTGGCAATCACAGAGGTCAGACATTTCTTGTAGTTGGCCACCAGGTTTGTTTTTTTCCATTAAAGATTTTATTGATAACAACAAAAGAATACAGGTATACTGTTTCCAATTAAGGATCGCAATTTAAGCACAAATAAATGATACAAAACAAATTGAGTATAGTGTCCAAGAAAACATTACTTGAACTGTGGACCAGATGTGATCCACTCCTCAGTCAGCTGGTATCTTAGTGTAGACATTTATATTATACCTATATTTGGAAGTTGCTTGATATCTTCATAATATAAGAGCAAAAAAAACAAAAAACAATCGGGAGGGATTTTGTCCCACTCCTCTTTGCAGATCCTCTCCAAGTCATTAAGGTTTCAAGGCTGACATTTGGTAACTCGAACCTTCAGCTCCCTCCACATATTTTCTATGGGATTAATGTCTGGAGACTGGCTAGGCCACTCCAGCACCTTAATGTGCTTCTTCTTGAGCCACTCCTTTGTTGCCTTGGCTGTGTGTTTTGGGTCATTGTCATGCTGGAAGACCCATCCACGACCCGTTTTCAATGCCCTGGCTGAGGGAAGGAGGTTCTCACCCAAAATTTGAGGGTACATGGCCCCATTCATCGTCCCTTTGATGCAGTGAAGTTGTCCTGTCTCCTTAGCAAAAAAACACCCCTAAAGCATAATGTTTCCACCTCCATGTTCGATTGTGGGGATGGTGTTCTTGGGGTCATAGACAGCATTCCTCCTCCTCCAAACACGGGAGTTGAATTGATGCCAAAGAGCTTGATTTTGGTCTCATCTGACCACAACACTCACCCAGTTCTCCTCTAAATCATTCAGATGTTCATTAGCAAACTTCAGACGGGCCTGTACATGTGCTTTCTTGAGCAGGGGGACCTTGCGGGCGCTGCAGGATTTTAGTCCTTTACGGCGTTATGTGTTACCAATTGTTTTCTTGGTGACTATGGTCCCATCTGCATTGAGATCATTGACAAGATTCTCCGGTGTAGTTCTGGGCTGATTCCTCACCGTTCTCATGATCATTGAAACTTCACGAGGTGAGATATTGCATGGAGCCCCAGGATGAGGGAGATTGACGGTTATTTTGTGTTTTTCTTCCATTTGTGAATAATCGCACCAACTGTTGTCACCCTCTCACCAAGCTGCTTGGTGATGGTCTTGTAGCCCATTCCAGCCTTGTGTAGGTCTACAATCTTGTCCCTGACATCTTTAGACAGCTCCTTGGTCTTGGCCATGGTGGAGAGATTGGAATCTGATTGCTTCTGTGGACAGGTGTCATTTATACAGGTAACAAGCTGAGATAAGGAGCACTCCCTTTAAGAGAGTGCTCCTAATCTCAGCTTGTTACCTGTATAGAAGACACCTGGGAGCCAGAAATCTTGCTAAATGATAGGGGATCAAATACTTATTTCACTCATTAAAATGCAAATCAGATTATAACTTTTTTGAAATGCGTTTTTATGGATATTTTTGTTATTCTGTCGCACTGTTAAAATAAACCTACCATTAAACTTATAGATTGATCATTTCTTTGTCAGTGGGAAAATGTACAAAATCAGCAGGGGATCAAATACTTTTTTCTCTCACTGTAGTTTCTGTTAGCTGCAGCCTTGTCATTCACCTGCTTCCCAGTAAGGAACTTAAATCTGAAGAAAAGTCATCCACAGGCTTGTACGGCTGATTAACCGAGGCTTTTCTGATGCAAAAGTCTCAGAAATAAACAAGAAAACCTGATTTTTTTTTTTCCCCACCCACTCACATGCAGGACAGATTAAAGGTGAGCTCAGCTATGGTAGTGATAGCATGAAAACCTATATCCGGCAGACTTGGCACAGATATAATTAAGATTTTAAAGGTGTCAAATGATTTTACCAGTGAAGTAGAATCTACAGTTTGCTGTGTGCACAGTAGCCAATCAAATTCCAGTTCTGTGTTCTCCAGTTTTAGACCCCTGTGGCGGTGTTGATGTTCCATGTTGCAGTTTGGAGTTGACGTGTCTCTCACCCCCCCCCACAGGAGATCTTCAGGGTCGAGGTGTGCAATGTTTCTATGACAACGTGAAGCTGGTCAGAGGGGCTCACATTGTCTTCCTGTGCTGTCTGCCATCACAACTGCCCGCTGTGTGTGCAGAAATTCGGGGTCACCTGCCAGAATGGTGTGTGGTGTACAGCCTGGTGTCTGCCGTGCCGCTGCTCAGGTAAGACCACACAGGCTTTGTATAAAGGCCGATCTTTGACATTGTATTCAACCCCCCATGTACAGTACATTGCCATCTTGTTTTTGTGTCTCCTGTAGGGTGATGGGGCTCCTTGGTCACAGCAATGTCATCAGGCCGGAGTATCAGTGTGATCCCAAGGATGGCGAGCCACTGTGCCACCAACATGGTAGCCTGACCAAGGCACTGAGGGATGGGTCCCTTGTGAGGGCCACAATTCCCTGGGAGCATCAGGACGGAGGTAAGTGAATCTCTATACTACCCAGGCCTGCCATTGGAGGACGCAGCTTTATAAACATGAAAATGCCTTAAAATGGTTGTAAATCTCAGACATGCAATATGAACAAAGAATATCCCTCTATAGTGTGTACTTGTCCCAATCCAGAGCACTAATCGTCATTTCTATCTGCTGCTTCCTTCCTCTGCTATCAGCATGAGTCACTTCTGACAAGTTTTCCTGACACCAGGAGAATTAAGGTGACAGGGGAGGAAGCTCCAGCCAATTGACAGCCTTAGCTATGTTACTGTGTGCTGTGTGAAGGGTGTCTCTTCCCTCCAATCAGCTGTCAGAGCTCTCCTCAGTAAGCTCTGCAAATTGTAACTTCAGCTCTCCTCCCTCCTTTTTTTTTTTTTCTGAACTCTCAGACAAGCTTTATATTTTTGGACTTTGAAGGGATGTAGAGAAGAGAAGACTGCAGATAAACAGATACAACTTTTGTTGGAGGATTTGTTTCATCTCTGTGTTTCACCTAAGGCTAGTCACTTCACTGGGTATATGTGAGGGTTTACAACTTTAAAGTAATTTGTATACGACCACCTTGTAAAACAACCCTTTAAGCTTAAAATTGAAAGGCAAACATATGTGTATATATATAAAAATATATATATAATTACCTCCCCCCTCCCCTTTTTTATAAACTATTGCATTCCCTCTATTCTCAGCTGCATAAGAGCTGGGAGAAGGAGAATCAACAGCACACTGATCTTCTCAGTGAATGGCTGTGCAGCAGGGGCATGTCAGGACAAATCTGATAATTGAAGAACAGGCTGAGTTCCCAGCACAGCTAGAGAACTGACCATGTTGTGCTCTCCTGCTTAGTGTGGTCAGTTTTTAATAGGAAAGCGGAGGAACACCAGGGATTTCACACAAAGGAAGCAAAAAAAAGAGAGAACAGGATACTTTCTCATACAAGTACACGGTACAGGAGGCACATATCAGGAATTTGAAATGCTGAGGTAGCAAACACTTTAATTCCTCCTGCCGGAGCTCTGAATGGACCGTGATGCCCGAAGATCGGTGAGGGAGGCTCTCAGTCATGTGGCAAAATGGTTCTGATCACAAGTAGTTGGCTGTGAGCTGTCAGTGACAGCCTGGTCACAGTTCTGGAAGTGTGGATTGAGTGCATCCCAGAACAAGACAGCCACTCATATATGTAGAGGCTGGGTACGAAGGTCCACCCGCCCTGTCGCTGCAAATATACTCATTGCTGTCGTAAAGCTCTTAGAGAGACCCTGCCACTTTGCTTGTTAATTGCAAAATCTCTTTATCCACTTGAGAAAATTGACCATTCAGATGCGTTACAAAAAATATCAACAACGTTTTTAGGGCACATCTCTTACATCCAGCTTCTTTCCTCCTGCCGTTGGCAATTAACAGCTGTCAAAATGACAGCCGGGACACAGCAGGAGAAGCTATCAAAATGCAATCCACTCATGGGAAAAATGACATGCAGATAGTCTACAATTGTCATTGAGAAAATACAATGTATTCTTATATTGTATTTAGTATTTGATTTACAGTATATGTGTGTTAAGGTGCAAACTTTGATCTGCACATATCACTTAACCACTTCCCGCCCGCCATATAGCAATATGACATGCGCAAAGTGGTTGTGTAATCCTGACCGGACGTTATATAACGTGATCGGGATAACAAGCCAGGGCGCGTTGCATGGTGATCGATGGTGCTGTGTGTCAGTCTAACACACCGAAACACTGATCTCGGTAAAGAGCCTCTGACGGAGGCTCTTTACCAGGTGATTAGCTGTGTCCTTCTTCATCTTTTACTCCTTGCTTATTGTCGTTAAAGCTGGTGAAATGACCGCTACGTACCAAGTGCAGGGTTCAGGGGTACGCTACGTACTGAGAGCAGAGTTTGGGGGTGCGCCACGTACCCAGTGCAGGGTTCCGGGAGCGCCAAGTACCTAGTGCAGGGTCCAGGGGTGTGCTATGTACCGAGTGTAGGGTCCAGGGGTGTGCTGTGTACCGAGTGTAGGGTCCAGGGGTGTGCTGTGTACCGAGTGTAGGGTCCAGGGGTGTGCTGTGTACCGAGTGCAGGGTCCAGGGCTGTGCTGTGTACCAAGTGCAGGGTCCAGGGCTGTGCTATGTACCGAGTGCAGGGTCCAGGGGTGTGCTATGTACCGAGTGCAGGGTCCAGGGGTGTGCTATGTACCGAGTGCAGGGTTCAGGGGTACGCTACGTACCAAGTGCAGGGTTCAGGGGTGCGCTATGTACAGAGCACAGTTTTGAGGGGTGAGCTATGCACAGCGTGCAGGGTTTAGCTTTCTTTCACAGGCTGTCCATATCTCATTTCCACCCCTCCTCAGCTCTGACATCTGCACCACTCTCTCCCCTCACCTCTGCATGCATCTCCCACCCACCCCAAAAAAAGCTTGCTCTCATCTGACCTACCTTGCCCACTTTAGTACCTCCCAGCATTGTAGACGGCTCCACCTCTCTCTAACTTGCAGGGAGATCATTGGCCAGCATCTGCGCACCCGGGCACAGATGGAGATCAGTGTTTACCAAGTGATGCCCCATCCCACACTGCACCTCCATGAGTGTAGAGTACAGCTTCTGTGTTTACAAGTGACAATGAGGATCGGTGAGTGAAGGGCTAGAGCTGGAGGTGGCATAACAGAGTTCCGCCACTTTCCAGCTGAAAAAAACCCCTGGGTGCCAGGGTCACATGAAATGGCCTGTTGGGCCCCATTCAGCCCATAGGCTTTGTGTTTAACACATGTGCATTATGGAATAAACGTATGCTCTTTATTTACAGTGAAAAAAATAAAAAACACTACTTAAACTACAAAAATGCGGGGTTTTTTTTGTCTATAGATTCCATAGAATAAAACAAAATCATTTTTGCTAATATTGCCAAAAGAAAGCCTAGCGTTGTTATCTTCTTTATTGCCCATAGTGGAAATGTAAAAAATTGTTCTTGTCCATAAGAGTTGTACAGGTACGAGAGCTGAAATGGTTAAAGTCACCTCATTGACCACTTTATATTTTCCCCTCTATGGGGCTGGTCTTGGGGCTAATATGGGGGATAATCTTGCGCCCTCCATCACGTAGCAGCCAGTCTGTAGGCCAATCATCAATATGGAAGTTATAATCTGGAGAGTCATCAGGGCCCCGGAGCGCTCCTCGTAGGGTCATCTGTAACATAAGCTGTCTGCGTACTAAGTAGATGTTCTCAATGGTACAAATATGGCTGCTACTTGTCACTGCCTGACCATTGCATAGCTCCCAGCTGTCCCTGATTTTGGGGGATTGTCCCTGATTTGGAACAAAGTCCCTCTGTCCCTGATTCCTCCTCATTTGTCCCTCATTTTGATCTGATCGATATACCTGTATTAAAAATGCACGATTTATCTATCAAAAATTTTTCAGGGCTAAATCTTTCATTGAATTTCTAAATTGTTGCATTTATACATTTCAAAGGTTTTTTTTATATTTATTTAATTAGGAATGGTAGTGGGCAAAAAATAAAACACTTTTGGGTTTAACCAAACATTTTTTGTGTATTAGTTCTCCTTGTAAGGGGGTGTGGCCTATGAATACATACTTTTGCTAATAGGTGTCCATTTTCCCATCTCTGAAAGTTGGGAGCTATGCCATTGGCATTGTTCATTGGGTGATGCTAGTTCCAGGGCAGATACACACAGAAACGTCTGCCCTGGATCGAGCATTGTCCTTGGAGCCACTGCTGTGCTAATAGATTGTCAGTAAACTTCATAAATATGTCGATGTCTCCAGAGATTTCTGGATCCCAAGCCAAACTCTGGGCAAATAAATGATCTCCTGCAGTGGGGCGTGTTCGGATCCTAGTCCCAACTCGCCTGAGCAATCGCGTGTGTATGTTCAGCTGCGGGACGGGAAATGCCTCACTGCCTATGATTGGCGGTGTGCAGTGACAGCTTTCCTGGCAATATTGCTCAGGTCGGTTGGGACTAGGATCCGAACACGTCTGAACCCATCCCTACTGTGGACATGAGGATGCTGAGGGACAGCCCACTGCCGGATCGTGGGGGAGCGCCATCTGGGGGAGAGTGGAGGATCAGGTAAGCAAAACTGTTTCTCCTCTCCCCTGGACAAAACAAGCTATTAACCCCTACAGTATGGCCACAGCCTCACTGCAAAGAAATCATTTGGCCTTTAAAAATTAGGATCAGGGTTTTATATTGGAGGAGCGGAATTTCTGAACACAAATCTACAGAACTTGGACCCACTGTTGTTTTGTTCCCATGTCTGGCCTAAGACAGCAGCTTGCAAACAATGCAGTGCCTTATATGGCTGCTGGTGTGTGCGATTCTACAATTGTGTGAGGATTTATTAATGTATTACACTTATTTAGTGATCCTGTAAGATAATGTAATAACTATGTGCTCCACCCAGGAGGCGTTTGCATTGTCAGCCATTTCATAGAGCCTGTACTGTATGCCATCCTCAATCTGTGCACATCACATGATCTGTCACATGACCAGGCCGTGAGCATCCTGAATAGCCTCATCCAGCAGCAGGTGACATCGGGTGAATCTTCCTTAGGAGCCGGCTTTACAAGCGCCAACTTTGTGAGCAAGGCGTTTGTAGCATCACTTTCTTCAGACAGGTGAGCCGGTCTGACAGGTGAGCGTGAGCCAGTGTGACAGGTGAGCGTGAGCCGTGTGACAGGTGAGCGTGAGCCGGTGTGACAGGTGAGCGTGAGCCGGTGTGACAGGTGAATGTGAGCCAGTGCCCGTTGTGACAGGTGAGTGTGAGCAGGTGGTGTGACAGGTGAGTGTGAGCTGGTGTGACAGGTGAGTGTGAGTCGGTGTGACAGGTGAGCGTGAGCCGGTGTGACAGGTGAGCGTGAGCCGGTGTGACAGGTGAGCGTGAGCCGGTGTGACAGGTGAGCGTGAGCCGGTGTGACAGGTGAGCGTGAGCCGGTGTGACAGGTGAGCGTGAGCCGGTGTGACAGGTGAATGTGAGCCAGTGCCCGTTGTGACAAGTGAGCATGAGCCGGTGTGACAGATGAACGTGAGTCGGAGTGACGGGGTCACGATCGTCTATGACCGGGGTCTCCAAAATTTCTAAACAAAAGGCCAGTTTACTGCCCTTCAGACTTTAGGGGGGTTGGACAGTTAAGAGTACAAAAAGTCCTGGCATCAGTGGGAGAAAATTCCATCTTTGGTATTAGGGGAAGAAGTAGTGCCCTATCATTGTTATCAATGGAAGAAATAGTACCCCATCTTTGGTGTCAGTGGGAAGAATAGTGGCCCCTTGTCAATGTCCGTAAAAGGAATAGTGCCCCATTGTTGGTGTCGGTGGGAGGAATAGTGTTTCATCTTTGGCATAAGTGGGAGGAACAGTTTCCCATCTTTGGCATCAGTGGGAGGAATAGTGTCCCATCTTTGGCATCAGTGGAATGAATAGTGGCCCCTTGTTGATGTCTGTAACAGGAAGAGTCTCATTGTTGGTGTCCGTAAGAGGATTAGTGCCCCAAGGGCCAGATAAAGACAAGCGGAGGGCCACCAGGCAGCAGTTTGGGGACCACTGGTCTTTTGCATGAAGGAGCTTTGGGCATCTTGAATGTGAAGGTCTGACTCGAGAGCTGTCTTTTTTGCCTATATTAACCAATCATATTCTCTTTTTACACTGTTCAGTTATGACACGTATTATAATGACGTTCTCTCTGGGCTCTGTGCAGTCGGTTTCCTAGGTTTGATCTGAGCAGTGTCCAGATGAAGGAGACTCCACTGAGTCAGCACCTTGCAGGCTCTGCCCAACTCCGAACACAGCTGTCCTCTCTATACTGCACCATCTTTCATGCGGACACTCAGCAAGTACACCTCTCGTGACTGAGGACACATATGTACCAAGCTATGGCCATTTACTACCGTGCTGTACAATCCAATCACACTGTGCAACCTTCTGTCTGCCGGCACCCAGCAGGTACACTTCTCAATGAGGAGGATACATATGTACCAAGCTATGGACATTTATTACAGTACCACCAACTATGAAACCCAGACTGTTGTCCCTGCTCTGTGCGAACCTGATTTTTTTTTTTTTTTTTTTAACTGTTACAGATGTATGTAGTAAATGTTTCATAACATTTTTATTGTGTCTGGATTATTGTTGTAAGAAAGCCTCTGCTGCATTAAACATTCAGTACAAATTACAGGTACTCCATATACAGTTGTGTTCAAAGTAATAGCAGTCCAACATCACTTAACCAGATCAGTCACTGTTTTTGGTATAAATTATATTTCTAAATGGCAAATAATTTACTAGTAGGAGTAATAGAAAACCAACAATCATGACATGCATGCTGCTGATTCTGTGTAATTGAATTATTAATTGAAAGGCGCGTGTTCAAAATAATAGCAGTGTGTTGTTCAATTAGTGAGGTTATTCAGCCTGGGAAAAAACAGGTGGCCCTCATTTAACTGTTTTACAACCGCCCCATAGCAGATTTACTGCTACAGGGCAGCCGCTCTGTGTAGAATCACATTTATACAGTATCTCACAAAAGTGAGTACACCCCTCACATTTTTGTAAATATTTTATTATATCTTTTCATGTGACAACACTGAAGAAATGACCCTTTGCTACAATGTAAAGTAGTGAGTGTACAGCTTGTATAACAGTGTAAATTTGCTGTCCCCTCAAAATAACTCAACACACAGCCATTAATGTCTAAACCGCTGGCAACAAAAGTGAGTACACCCCTAAGTGAAAATGTCCAAATTGGCCCATAATGTCAATATTTTGTGTGGTCACCATTATTTTCCAGCACTGCCTTAACCCTCTTGAGCATGGAGTTCACCAGAGCTTCACAGGATGTCACTGGAGTCCTCTTCCACTCCTCCATGACGACATCACGGAGCTGGTGGATGGTAGAGACCTTGTACTCCTCAACCTTCCTTTTTGAGGATGCCCCACAGATGCTCAATAGGGTTTAGGTTTGGAGACATGCTTGGCCAGTCCATCACCTTTACCCACAGCTTCTTTAGCAAGGCAGTGGTTGACTTGGAGGTGTGTTTGGGGTCGTTATCATGTTGGAATCCTGCCCTGCGGCCCTGGTTTTAAAACAGAGAAGCTAATGATAAAATGTAATGGCTTGAATGTGAACAAAATGGCTGCTACACACACCACTATTGGTGAGCCCAGTACGCATGACCATCACAACAGGTACTCTATAGTGTTCTCTACATTACATATTACAGGCACTCTATAGATTCTGGGTATTACATATTACAGGTACTCCATAGTGTTCTATACATTACATACTACATGTACTCCATACACAGCTGACAGTTATAGTGTTTTGTGCATTGCGTGAACAAATCTAATGGAGACCGTGATCTATAATAATCATGTATGATAAGCATAATGAGTTGGGGACAAGCAGGTAGCAATTGGTTGTAGTGGGAGAGTAGACATTGATCCTAGCCCCTGCTCCAGGTTTATTTGTTTATTTGATAGTAATGGAGATTGGAAAGTGGTCTCTGATCACAGGATTTTCCCCATAGTTATGTTGGTGATGGGGGTGGAGGAATGGTCTCTGATCACAATCTCTGCTCCAGGATGGATTGGTTGTTGGTGATGGAGGTGGAGGGATGGTCTCTGATTGCAGACCCTGCTCCAGGATGTATTGGTTGTTGGTGATGGAGGTGGAGGGGTGGTCTCTGCTCCCAAGCTCTGCCTCAGGAAGGATTGGTTGTTGGTGATGGAGATAGGGGGAATGGCCTCCAATCATAGGCCCTGCTCCAGAACAAATTGGTTGTAGGTGAGCAGGTCATGGTTAGCTCCGGTCTGAGATTTCTGCTCCAGGAAAAGCCCCATGTTATCCCTTCGGGGCAGAGATACGCTGCGGATAAAGGCCGGCTCGCTGACACCCAGTAGATCTCTCACCAGTTTAGCAATGGTCTGTGGAAAGAACAGAAGGTGATTTTTGCATTCACAGATTTATGAAACAAAGTGCAACAACCACAAGGATGGGACAAGGATGCTGCCACTTCATGGAAGATTTATGGGGGGAGCTGTCAATCAGTGGAAGATCTGTGTGTATGCACAGTCCATGGGGGGACAAGGATGACATGCTGCGTTTGTTCCAAACTCACCTTCATGTCCTGAAAGTCGGTGACTCCCATCTGTGGCAGGGTGGAACATGTGACATGGATGAGTTTGCGGCCATTGATTCCATTGTCCGTGAAGCACACCTGGAATGATAGACAGAGTTACACACAGGCCATGATATGCTCTATACAGAGGCATAGCTTGAAGCTTGTGGGCCCCGATGCAAAAGTTGACCCCCCCCAACTACTTCCAATGTGTGTGTGCAGCTACACCCACCGCACACCAAGATACTCAAAGTGGCTTAAGAATTTTGAGTTCCCAGAGTTCCTCTTTACATCAGAGGACAAGGATCACCGCTGGAGAATCAGAGGACAGGGACCCCTGGCAGGTCACTTGGCAGAGATCCTTTCCCATCCCAGCACTGTATACAGCTCCCCCCCCACTACACAGGGCTGAAATCACATTCCTTTACACACAGTCTGTCAGGGTTCACGGGGTGTTTCTGGCTTTTATGTTGCTCTTCTGACCTGTGAAATTCTCTGGTCAGTCACGCTTTTGCCACTTCCCCACTCACCTGTAGGAGCAGAGCGCTGCCCCCAGGACAGAATATGGGCGGGCATTCTGCCCTGCCACTTCCCGATTCGCCAGTGGTGCACTGGGCGCATAAAAGTTTGGTGATGGTGGGCATGAATACAGGTGCATCTCAAAAAATTATAATATCATCAAAAAGTTAATTTATTTCAGTAATTCAATTCAAAAAGTGAAACTCATATATAATATAGATTCATTACATACAGAGTGATATATTTCAAGCATTTCTTTCTTTTAATTTTGATGATTATGGCTTCAAAATTCAGTATCTTAGAAAATTAGAATATTACATAAGACCAATAAAAAAAGAATTTTTAATACAGAAATGTTGGCTTACTGAAAAGTATGTCCATGTACAGTATAGTATGCACTCAATACTTAGTTTTGCATAAATTGCAACATCAATGCGGCGTGGCATGGAGGCGATCAGCCTGCAGCACTGCTGAGGTGTTATGGAAGCCCAGGTTGCTTTGATAACGGCCTTCAGATCGTCTGCATTGTTGGGTCTGGTGTCTCTCATCTTCCTCTTGACAATACCCCACAGATTCTCTATGAGGTTTAGGTCGGCGAGTTTTCTGGCCAATCAAGCACAGTGATACCATGATCATTTAACCAGGTATTGGTACTTTTGGCAGTGTAGGCAGGTGCAAAGTCCTGCTGGAAAATGAAATCAGCATCTCCATAAAGCTGGTCAGCAGAGGCAAGCATGGAGTGCTCTAGAATTTCCTGGTAGAGGGTTGTGCTGACTTTGGACTTGATAAAAACACAGTGGACCAACACCAGCAGATGACATGGCTCCCCAAATCATCACTGACTGTGAAAACTACATTGGACCTGATGCAAATTGGATTTTGTGCCTCTCCACTCTTCCTCCAGACTCTGGGACCTTTATTAGTAAATGAAATGTAAAATTTACTTTCATCCAAAAAGAGGACTTTGGACCACTGAGCAACAGTCCAGTCCTTTTTTTCTCCTTAGCCCAGATAAGACGCTTTTGATGTTGTCTCTGGTTCAGGGGTGGCTTGACACAAGGAATGCGACAGTTGTTGCCCATGTCCTGCATACATTTGTGTGTGGTGGCTCTTGAAGCACTGACACCAGCCGTAGTCCACTCCTTGTGAATCTCCCCCAAATTCTTGAATGGCCTTTGTTTCCCAATCCTCTCAAGGATGCAGTTATCAATGTTGCTTGTGCACCTTTTTCTACCACACTTTTTTTCTTTCCACTCAACTTTCCATTAATATGCTTGGATTCAGCACTCTGTGAACAGCCAGCTTCTTTAGTAATGACTTTTGTAATTTAACCTCCTTGTGGAAGGTGTAAATGACTGTCTCCTGGACAACAGTCAAATCAGCAGTCTTCCACATGATTGTGTAACCTACTGAAGCAGACTGAGAGATGATTTAAAGGCTCAGAAAACCTTTACAGGTGTTTTTAGTTATTTACAATGGGGAAAAGAATTATTCGATCCCCTGCAGATTTTGTAAGTTTGCCCGCTTACAAAAAATTTTTTATCATAGGTGTATTTTAAATGATAGAGACAGAATATCAACCAAAAATCCAGAAAACACACAATACAAATGTTATAAATTGAGTTGCAGTTCAGTGAGTAAAATAAGTATTTGACCTCCAAGCAAAACATGACTTAGTACTTGGTGGAGGAACCCTTGTTGGCAAGCACAGAGGTAAGACGTTTCTTGTAGTTGGTGACCAGGTTTTCACACATCAGGAGGTATTTTTGTCCACTCTTCCTTACAGATCTTCTCTAAATCCTTGAAAGAGAAGTAAAGGATTTTTGCAGTTTTATACTTACCTATATGGATGCTGCATCTGTCCCCCGGCGCCTCTGCACTGAGAGCCGAGTGATCGAACACCACCGAACGCTCGGTTTCCAGAGCTCCGTGAGCAGAGAGCTGAAGACTGTCAGTCACAGCCCTCTGCTCTGCCCCCTCCTCGCTCACTGGAGCGCTAGGCTGTGGAGGGGGCAGGGGCGGCCAGCTCAGGCTCTCAGTGGTTCGCTGGGTGTCAGTCCAGGCACCTGGCGGATCCAGACTTTATTGTCGCGATGACGCGGTGCCTGGACTGACATTCATGATGTTAGCAGAGAGTGGACTTCAGCCCGCTCTCTGCTAAAAACAGGTCACAAGAGTGCAAAACGAGTTGCACTCCTGTGATCCATAGGAGAAGTCCAACCAAACGAGCTTTGGCTGGACTTCTCCTTTAAGGTTTCTTGGCTGTCGCTTGGCTACTCGAAGTTTCAGCTCCCTCCATACATTTTCTATAGGATTATGGTCTAGAGACTGGCTAGGGCACTTCATGACCTTATTGTGCTTCTTCTTGAGCCACTCCTTTGTTGCCTTGGTGGGATGTTTTGGGTCATTGTCATGCTGGAAGACCCATCCATGACCAATCTTCAGTGTTCTGGCTGAGGGAAGAAGGTTCTCATCCAAGATTTTACAATACATGGCCCCGTCCATTGGCCCCTCAGTGTGGCAAAGTCTGCCTGTACCTTTAGCAGAGAAACAGCCCCAAAGCATAATGTTTTTACGTCCGTGCCTGACTGTAGGGATGGTGTTCTTAGGGTCATAGTCAGCATTTTTCTTCCTCCAACCATGGCAAGTCGGGTTAATGCCAAAGAGCTAAATTCTGGTCTCATCTGACCACAGCACTTTCTCACAATCCTTCTCTGAGTCATTCAGATGTTCATTGGCATGACTGTACATGTGCCTTCTTGAGGAGGGGGGCCTTGCAAGGGCTGCAGTATTTCAGACCATGGCTGGGTATTGTGTTACCAATGGTTTGTTTTGTTACTATGGTCCCAACTTCCTTGAGATCATTCACAAGCTCCTCAAGTGTAGTTCTGGGTTCATACCTCACTTTTCTCATGATCATCATTCCCCATGAGGCAAAATATTGCATGGAACTCCAGCCTGAGGGTGATTGATGGTTATTCTGTATTTCTTCCATTTGCGAATAATCACTCCAACAGTTGTTTACTTCTTACAAAGCTTTTTCCAGGTGGTCTTGTAGCCCCTTCCAGCCTTGTGCAGGTCTACAATCTTATCCCTGATGTCCTTTGATAGCTCTTTGGTCTTGCCCATGATGGTGAGGTTTGAATGAAAGAAAGATTCTGCGGACAGTTGTCTTTTATACACATAATGAGGAGTTGTTAGGAGAACCTTCTTAAAGTGGTTGTAAACCCATTACAACTTTATGCTACAGGTAAGCCTATAATAAGGCTTACCTGTAGCTATCCAGGATATCTCCTAAACCTGCACAGTTTAGGAGATATCCCCTGTGCCCTGCATGTGCCGATGACATCGGCACATGCGCACTGGGGCAAAATGAAGCAATGGCACTACAGTCTTTGTGCCATTACCGGCGGCTCCCGCTCGCATGCGCGGGAGTGACGTCATTGCGGCTCCGGCGCTGTGATTGGCCGGAAGTAACCCCTGGGAGAGATGTTGCTATGCATACTAGCTCACTATGCCTTTGTCTTGCAGGGGTTTTTTTTTTTTTCCTTTTACACGGGTTTACAACCACTTTAAATTGACAGGACTAATCTGTGTACCACATGAGCACATACTGTAGCCAGTCTGTGGGAGCCAGAATTATTGTTGGTCGGTAGGGGATCAAATATTTATTTTACTCACTAAACTGCAACCCAATTTATAACATTTGTATCATGTTTTTTTCTGGATTTTTGGTTGAAATTCTGTCATTATAATTTAAAATACACCTATGATAAAAAAAAATTATAGACCAGTCTATAGACTCTGTAGATCTGAGGGGAAGATAGAAATGAGGGGAAGCTCTGCTGATTTCTATCATCCAATCATGTGCAAGCAAAAATGCTGTTTTTTATCTTCCTTGCATGTCCCCCTCGGATCTACAGCGACTGCACTTCCAAGTGCACAGTGGACTTGCCTTTAGTAAATAAACCCCTATAAGTCTACAATATTGAACTTTTTCACAATATTCTAATTTTCTGAGATACTGAATTTTGGTAAGCCATAATCATCAAAATTAAAAGAAAAAAACGCTTGAAATATATTGCTCTGTGTGTAATGAATCTATATAATATACGAGTTTCGCTTTTTTTATTTGAATTACTGAAATAAATTAATTTTTTGATGATATTCAATTTTTTTGAGATGCACCTGTATAGTGGAGGTTAGGATAAGAGAGGAAGTGTGTCACGTGACTTTCAAACCCCCCAATAGAGCTGGGCTTGTCATACAATATACATGTAAATAATATTCCCTCCTATGAGCCTCCGCTGCGGCCTATATGAAGGTAGGGGCCTGGAGCTGGAGCTCTAATAGTCCCTACATTAATCCAGCCCCTTTCTTCCCGTCCCCCTACTATGCAGAAGTCTAACGGTTATATGGCCCCCCTAAACAGGGAGTGGGTTGCTCAGGGATGATGTGGCTGAACTTATTCTATTTGTTGAATCTCTGTAGACCTGGCCGATTTACTGCTATGAAAAAAAAGCAGTGCTGTTGTGTTTTTCTTGCCTTTTTATTTTTTTACATTTTTCATTTTTGACCACAAATGTGGATTTAGTTTTGACTACAATGCTATTTAGTTTTAGTCATATTTTAGTCATCTGAATTGTTTTAGTTTTAGTCGACTAAATAACATAAGATTTTAGTCTACGAAATCTATAGTAGATGTATTAAACTAAAATGTAATGACCGAGATTACATACCTGTAGGGTTGCCACCCGTCTGGGTTTCACCCGAACAGTCTGGGTTTTGAGTAAGGTGCCCGGGTTTCAGGCCGCCTGAAACCCCAGTCAGCCGAGACTGGGTGGCAACCTTTAATGAACGACCGCACTTATGTGAATTCAGTGCGGCTAGTCATTGTGGAACTGCAGGGCTGCCCATGACGGGTGTGTACCCTGTGCCAGTGCACATGCGCACGTGACCCCCTCTGGACCAGCTCTAGCCCAAAGGGGGTCACGGAGTGTGTGCCCTGTGCGCTGTCACGGGCGGCCCTGCAGTTCCACAATGACTGCCCGCACTGAATTCACATCAGTGCGGTCGTTCATTAAAGGTTGCCGCCCGTTCCCAGCTGAATTGGGCGGCCTGAAACCCGGGCACCCGACTCGAAACTCGGAAGGGTGGCAACCCTACAGGTATGTAATCTCAGTCATTACATTTTAGTTGATTAAATCTACTATAGATTTAGTCGACTAAAATCTTATGTTATTTAGTCGACAAAAACTAAAACAATTCAGATGACTAAAATATGACTAAAACTAAATGGCATTTTAGTCAAAACTAAAACCAAATCAAGATTTGTGGTCAAAAATGAACACTGGTAATGAAAAATGTAAAAAAATAAATTAAAAAAGGCAAGAAAAACGTAGAGTACTGAAAAATTTCCGCAGCAGTAAATCAGAAAGTTTTACAGAAATTCAACAAATAAAATAAGTTTAGCCACATCATCCCTGAGCAACCCACTCCCTGTTTAGGGGGGCCCTAAAACCATTAGACTTAGGGGGGTAAATGTAAATATGTTGCTCCTTTGGGTTTTTTTTTTTTTTTAAGTATTTATAACTTTTGAAAAGTGTTGCTTTTCTAAACAATGAGTTGATATTTTGGGCTCTGTCTCTTAAAATGTCCACAAAAAAAAATACAATATTGTAAGATATCATAAATGGGGGGGGGGGTGTATGACACATCTGCATTGTAAACATATTGGTTCAATGGGAGATTTTGTTTCTTGACCCATTTAGAAGTATTGCAAAAATGTCACTTTGTAACCAATAGGTTGGTAATTGGGGCTCTGTACCTTTAAATTTCCACAGTGCAATCATACAATATTGTAGGATATCATAAGAAGGGGGGGGGGGTGGTATGACACATCATCATTGTAAACGTATTGGTCCAATGGGAGATTTTGTTTCAGACCCATTTTGAAGCATTGCGAAAATGTCGGTTTATAACCAACGGGTTCATATTTGTGGCAGAATGGCGCGGCGACACGATGTTATGTTACGTCGCTTTGCCCTGTGGCCACTAGGGGCCCACTGCTCACCCCTGGAGCCGATGCGAGTGCCCTGTGGGTGCGATGACCCTGGGCTCCCGCGATCGCTCATGACACAGAGAGAACCGGGATCTCTGTGTGTAAAGACAGAGATCCTGGTTCTCTGAGGGGAGAAGTTATTAATGCCAATGGTCCCAAAAATGTGTCAAAAGTGTCCGCCATAATGTCACAGTCCCGATAAAAAAATTGCAGATCGCCGCCATTACTAGTAAAAAAAAAAAAAAATAATAAAAAGGCTATAAATCTATCCCCTATTTTGTAGACGCTATAACTTTTGCGCAAACCAATCAATACAGGCTTATTGCGATTTTTATTACCAAAAAAATTTGTAGAAGAATACATATCGGCCTAAACTGAGAAAAAAAATTTGCTTTTTTTTTTTTTTTTTTTTTTTTTTAAAAATGGGGATATTTATTATAGCAAAAAGTACAAAATATTGTGTTTTTTTCAAAATTGGTGCTTTTTTTTGTTTATAGTGCAAAAAATAAAAACCGCAGAGGTGATCAAATACCACTAAAAGAAAGCTCTATTTGTGGGGAAAAAAAAGGACATTAATTTTGTTTGGGTACAGCGTCGCACGACCGCGCAATTGTCAGATAAACCGACGCAGTGCCATATCGCAAAAAACGGCCTGGTCATTCAGCAGCCAAATCTTCTGGGGCTGAAGCGGTTAAATTTCCACAATAAAATCATACCATATTGTAAGATATCATAGAGGAGGTATTTGGGGCTCTGTATCTTTATATTTCCACAATAAAATCATACCATATGGTAAATGTCATAGAGGGTGATGTATGTGTGACAACTCTGTGTGATCGTTATTTTATATATTGCGCCATCCAGTTTTTCTCTGTTGAATATCCAACCATAAAAACGTATCTGATAGCATGACCACCGATTTGGAACTGTCTGATGGCTTGACTCCAATTACAGAGAGGGGGTCACCTGTTCTAAAGTAGGGGGGCAGGAAGAAAGGGGTCCGGATTAACGTAGGGGCGATCAGAGCTCCAGGCCCCTACCTTCATATAGGCCCAGCCACCCAAAAAAGAACAGGCCGCAGTTGGGCCTCGTAGGTGGGAATGTTATTTCTATATATATTGTATGACAATCGGGGGGGGGGGGGGTTGGGGGGTCACGTGACACACTTCCTCCATTCCCCTAACCTCCACTATACAGGTGCATCTAAAAAAAAAAAAAAACTGAAGATCATCAAAAAGCTAATTTATTTCAGTAATTCAAATCAAAAAGTTTCTTTTAATGTTGATTATGGCTTACAGCAAGTGCAAACCCAAAATTCTGTATCTCAGAGAATTAGAATATCTCTGTGTAATCATTATTTTATATATTGCGCCATCTAGTTTTTCTCTGTTGAATATCCAACCAAGAAAACTTTTCTGACAGCATGACCCGGTGGCGGCTGGTGTTATTTTTATTTTTTTTGGAGGCGGGGCGGTAATAATGCACCTACAGCCACAAACCCCCCCCGGTCGGTCGATCAGGTTAAATGCACCCCCCAGTTGGTCGGTCGGTCGGCCCTGCATTCACCCCCCCCCCCCCCACTATGGCGTGGGTAGTGCTTCCCTCTGGGCGACTGCTTCCCCTGCATCTCGGCGGCCATGTGTCTCCTCCCTCCTGCTCCTAGGCCAATAGGATCGCGTCTCAAGAAGAAATGGGTCTCAAGACCCGCTTCCTGATTGGTCCGGGAGGAGAATCAGAAAGACAATAACGAATATTCATTTGCTATTGTCACACAACTGGGTGAGCTTGGGGATCTGCACCCTGAGCCCACCCTTTTTTTTTTTTAAA